>NC_081363.1:31371833-31671833 GCF_030684315.1 Stegostoma tigrinum
ACTAGCCACACACATTTAATTGACACCCTGTTCCAACAGATCTGAGTAGGTGCAGTGATCATTCTGACTGTAAATTTGTTGCTTTTTGATAAGCAAGCAGTCCCTGTTTGTTCTTGGAAGAAAATGCAGCTCATTTGCTTTTTATTCCTTTGCTTTTGCTGTAAATATCTAAAAAGACAAACATTTTCAACTGTTTGAAGACTTTCCAGTAGATGACAGTCCCACATTGAACACGAGAAGATTTAATCTATGCTCAGTAATGGAGAAGAAGTAGCGCTCCTTTAGATATGGTTCCAAGATGGGTGATGTTAAGGTTGTGTTACCTGTGTCTTTTGTCCTTAAATAGCAATAAATTATTAAAGTGTGAATGTACACTTGTATTTCCATTGAAGTGTTAATTGTGCCACCTACCTGCCCTGGGAAGTACTTCTTTGTAGTTCCCCTCCCACAACATGCATGGTGAAGGGCAGCTGCTGCTTGGCAGTGTTTTATGTAATGGATGGCTGGGCTTTAAATATAACCTCTGTACCAGAAATCTAGGGAGTTCCTGGCAGTGACAAGTACTTCCAACTCTAGCAAGAAGGAAGATAGGGTTATGGTGGACAGCATATCAGGCATGCTGCAGAGTATAGGGAGAGAAAGCTTGCTAGGGCTCAAGGAAGGCTCCATGAAACTTGCCAAAACTGACACTTAGCCAATTTCTAGTAAAACCTATCATTTATCTTTGCCTTCCTAATTTATTTTTGACTGACAATCAATTCAGGATTGTCAGTTGGGCGCACAAAACAGTGCACATGCATGTACTGGAAGCTACATCTCTTTACACACAAGGTCCTACTAACTGCAGGCAGAGAACACATACTTGCACAGCAAAGGAAAAGACAGAGCTAACGTTTTGGGTCCAGTGACCCTTCCTCAGAGCTCACCGGACTCAAAACGTTAACTTTGTCTCTTCCCTCACAGATGCTGCCAGGCCTGCCGAGCTTTTCCAGCATCTTCTGTTTTACAGCATCCACAGTTTGGGTCCGCTACGTGGATGACACCTTTGTCATCACTGAACAAAACAAATTAGAGGAAACCTTCAATAATACCCTTACTGGCATAAAATTCACAAAAGAGGAGGAAAACAACAAACTGCCATTCCTAGACGTCACGGTAGAGCGAACAGCCAATGGGGAACTTCAAGCCAGCGTCTACAGGAAAACAACACATACGGACCAAATACTGAACTACAGGAGCAACCATCCCAACACCCACAAACGAAGCTGCATTAGAACATTATTCCAACGAGCCACCACTCACTGCAGCACAGAGGAACTACACAGAGCAGAAGAAAATCACCTATACAGCGTATTCAAAAAGAATGGGTACCCAATGAACACAGTCCGCCGAGTTCTCAGCAACAAACCCAAACAAACAGACAAAACGTGCTCAGAAACCATAACCACTCTCCCCTACATCAAAGACATCTTGGAAATGACTGACAGACTACTCTGACCTCTTGGCATCAGGGTAGCGCACAAACCCACCAACACACTAAAACAGCAGCTAATGAACTTAAAAGACCCTATACAGACAACAAATAAAACGAACGTCATTTACAAACCAGCTTGCAAGAACTGTGACAAACACTACATCGGACAAACAGGCAGAAAGCTAACCACCAGGATACATGAACATCAACTAGCCACAAAAAGACATGACCCACTATCACTAGTATCCTTACATACAGATGAGGAAGGACACCACTTTGACTGGGACAACACATCCATCCTAGGACAAGCCAAACAGAGACACGCACGAGAATTCCTAGAAGCATGGCATTCCAACCGGAACTCCATCAACAAACACATTGATTTGGAGCCCATCTACCACCCTCTGAGAAAAAGAACAGGAAATGGCACCACCAACACCGGAAATGACATCACCAACTCAAGGAAACCTAAACACATAAATAGAAAGTGGGATATAACACCAGCGCTTCACCGGAGGCTCACTGATGATGTTATCTAGAATGGTGGCAAAATGTCTGAAAACGAACCTTCCAGCTCAGTGAGCAAACTTACATCCAGAGCATCCATAGTTCTTTCGGTTTTTATATATGCACAGTATTTGTTTCAACTCAACAAGATAGGAGGTAGCCATTCATTGGGTTCATTTCACAGTTAATCTGCTTAGTTTAAGCTTTTAAAACAAAGCCTGGCTATTAACTGTTAATCATACTGCCATAGAGAATATATCCAACAACGTCTCTACCACAGTCCATCTGGCAATCAGTCAGCGTCCTCCTCTCATACAGTAGAAATGCTGATTTTCCCCTTGAATTGGTGTTGTTGCAAAATATCTTGATGCTGATGCAAGAAAGAAAATATTCAACAAGGGGTAACACGGTGTGAAGCCAGATGAACACAGGGGGCCAAGCAACAGAGGAGCAGGAAAGCTTGACGTTTCGGGTCGGGACCCTTCTGTCAAGCTTTCCTGCTCCTCCGAGATAATAAAGTGTGAAGCTGGATGAACACAGCAGGCCAAGCAGCATCTCAGGAGTACAAAAGCTGACGTTTCGGCCCTAGACCCTTCATCAGAGAGGGGGATGGGGTGAGGGTTCTGGAATAAATAGGGAGGGGGAGGCGGACCGAAGATGGAGAGAAAAGAAGATAGGTGGAGAGGAGAGTATAGGTGGGGAGGTAGGGAGGGGATGGGTCAGTCCAGGGAAGATGGACAGGTCAAGGAGGTGGGCTGAGGTTAGTAGGTAGGAAATGGAGGTGCGGCTTGGGGTGGGAGGAAGGGATGGGTGAGAGGAAGAACAGGTTAGGGAGGCAGAGACAGGCTGGGCTGGTTTTGGGATGCAGTGGGGAGAGGGGACGAACTGGGCTGGTTTTGGGATGCGGTGGGGGGAGGGGGCGAACTGGGCTGGTTTTGGGATGCGGTGATGGGGGGGGGGGGGGGGGAGGGGACGATCTGGGCTGGTTTTGGGATGCGGTGGGGGAAGGGGAGATTTAGAAGCTGGTGAAGTCCACATTTATACGATTCGGCTGCAGGATTCCCAAGCGGAATGAGTTGCTGTTCCTGCAACCTTCGGGTGGCATCACTGTGGCACTGTTGGAGGCCCATGATGGACATGTCATCTAAAGAATGGGAGGGGGGAGTCGAAATGGTTCACGACTGGGAGGTGCAGTTGTTTATTGCGAACCAAGCGGAGGTGTTCTGCAAAGCAGTCCCCAAGCCTTCGCTTGGTTTCTCCAATGTACAGGAAGCCACGCTGGGTACAATAGATACAGTATACCACATTGGCAGATGTGCAGGTGAACCTCTGCTTAATATGGAAGGTCATCCTGGGGCCTGGGATAGGGGTGAGGGAGGTGGTGTGGGGGCAAGTGTAGCATTTCCTGCTGTTGCAGGGGAAGGTGCCGGGTGTAGTGGGGTTGGAGGGCAGTGTGGAGCGAACAAGGGAGTCCTCTACATTGGGGAAACCAAGCGGAGGCTTGGGGACCGCTTTGCAGAAGTGCCTATCTTCTTTTCTCTCCATCTTCGGTCCGCCTCCCCCTCTCTCCCTATTTATTCCAGAGCCCTCACCCCATCCCCCTCTCTGAAGAAGGGTCTAGGCCCGAAACGTCAGCTTTTGTGCTCCTGAGATGCTGCTTGGCCTGCTGTGTTCATCCAGCTTCACGCTTTATTATCTTGGATTCTCCAGCATCTGCAGTTCTCATTATCCCTGCTCCTCCGATGCTGCTTGGCCCAGTGTTCATCCAGCTTCACAACGTATTATCTCAGATTCTCCAGCATTGACAGTTCCTACTATCTCTGTGACAAATTCAACAAGGGGTGTTTATTTTTCAGGTTCTGTACTATCAAATGACAAAACAGTATATTTTCCTGCATGCAGCTGAACAGTTTCCCATTGCTCTAAACTTGGCTGTTTGTGAAAATTGTTGCTCACTATATTTTCCCATATTCTATTCATAGTTCCACAATATTAGTTTTACTCCAACTTACTGACCTTGTTTTCATCATATTTATATCCTTCTTTATTATCTTAGTGCATTATATAATCATTGCTCATGACTACAGAAAACAACCTCCACTATTTGAAGATGTGGTTAGACATGTCATTAGGGCTCATTCTTCCAGTTAACCATTCGAGCTAATAAACCAAAGTAATGGATTGTTGGTCAAACAGGAGGAAACATATTTTCTAATAGGCTTTCACAGGTTAAACCTCAATATTACCCAAGCTGAGAAAATTCAAATATTCTGAAGTTCAGGCAATACGTAACGAGAACAAAATGATCTGGATTTCATTAAGTACAGCAATAAGTTCTTATACGGAGCTGTCGTGATTTCACTTTTGAGAAAAAGAAAACTCTGTTTGGATATTACATCAATTAGTTTGAAGAGTCTCACAAATACTTGTTTTAGCTCAATTCAGACAAAAAAAACTCACCAAAATATTACAACAGCCAAATATAGACTTGCATCATCACCTGTATACCAACACTTCGAAATAAATTCATTGGTTATAAAGCATTTTGAAGCAGTCTGCAATTAATCATTAAGCTATCAAGAGAATTTTATTAAAAAGTCAAACAGTTCAGGCATGTTATGACATATCTTTCTCCCACCTCTCTTCCGGGAAGATGACAGCAGAGTAGGAAGCTCCACCTGGAGCTCCTCTGCTGCTCCTGTTCTTTATCATTCTTTTCTTTACTCTTTCTTTTTAGCTGTCCTGGAGAAGAATTAGGGTAAGTGAGTGCCAGTGCAGTGCAACTTACCTTGGTGCGGCTGAACGCTGGTGTGGAGCAGACTACAGGCTTAGAATGGAGCGGGCCAGTTGTTAGACTGGGCCTGGCAGAGCGATCAGACCACATGCTGGCTGAGCTGCTGCAATGTAATATCTATTTGAATTTCTTTACCAGACTGTAATGCCAATCACTTAATTATGTTATACCTATCTTATTTGTAACTTATATTTTAGGCACTAAGTAATGCTACTAAATTTTCTTTTTATTCCTCTTTGTATCCAAGATTTGTACCTAGATACTGTACCTAAGATGGTACCATTAGAGGCAGCCATTGCAAAAGCTTTTCACCGTACTCCTGTACTTCGGTACTAGAGTACATGTGATAATAAAGGATATTATATCCTGAAGGAGGTGGGATTTGAACCTAGGTCTTGTGGCTCAGATGTAGGAACACTAATATCGCAACACTGGAGCTTGCCATCAAGAGGCTGGTCATTAAAGTTCTTAATACCTGACAGCTGGGCTAGGACCTCCTCCTCGACTGATTCCTGAGACTTTTAAAGATGTTCCCGGTCCTGTAGATGGGGGGGCGGGGACAAAAGTTTTAGATATCTATGAATCTGGTTCAAAATCCAAATACAATACCATTGTGTAACCTTAATGTGTGATCGTGGACAAATAATAATTGGGTATAAAATATATTTGTCTATTCAGCAAAGAAAAATCACATTCTGAATTACAGTAATCGCAAAATGTGTGAAAATAACGTATTTTATACAGGTATAAATATAAATAATGTACGTGGGAATATAAATAAAACAAGAGTTATAAAAGCTAAATATTCATGGTTCAGTAGTGCCACTTATACCACCAAGTCAGAAGTAGGAAAGTTTCAGTTCTCTCCATTCACAGTCATGGATAGGGTTATTAGACAAGGTTTGTTCCCCCATGGTGCGGGAGTCCAAAACTAGAGGGCAAAAGGTTCAAGATGAGAGGTGAAAGATTTAAAAGGGTCCTAAGGGGCAGCTTTTTCACGTAGAGGGTGGTGCGTGTATGGAATGATCTACCAGAGGAAGAGCTGGAGGCTGGTACAATTACGACATGTAAAAGGCATCTGGATGGGTATATGAATAGGAAGGGTTTAGAGGGATATGGGCCAAATGTGGCAAATGGGACTAGATTTATCGAGGATATCTGGTTAGCATGGATGAGTTGCACCACAGGGTTTGTTTCCGTGCTGTACATCTCTACGACTCTAAGACTCACTTAACCATTCAGTCAAAGCTAGTAGCTACACTGAGATACTAGTTTTCTGATCAAACATTCAAACAATAATGAGAATATAGTTCAGACCTTCCCATTCAAATGGAGTTATCATTGAAGATAAAAATATAAAAACGACACAGGAGGAAGTAATTAGGTCCACGTCTATTCCACCTCCTTGGGTACAGTCATCCAAAACCAATACTACTAGCACATTCACTTTCATATCACTGCATCTTAAGAGTCGTAGCATTTTTACAGCATGGGAAGAGGCCTATTGTGTCTGCACCAGTCATTAAACATTCACCTATTCTAATCCCATTTTCCAGCCCTTGGCCCATAGCCTTGTACACGATGGCATTTCAAATGCTCACCTAAATAGTTCTTAAAATTTCAGGGTTCCCATCTCCACCACCCTTTCAGGTAGTGAATTCCATACCCACAGTCTGCTCCGTGAAAAAAAATTCTGAAATCCCCTCTAAACCTCCTGATCCTTAACTTCATACAGCGCTCCCTGGTTACTGACCCCTCTACTAAGGGAAAAAATTTATCTCTAACTATGCCCCTTAGCCTATCTAGCCTCTCTTCATAGTTAATAAAATGTGAGGCTGGATGAACACAGCAGGCCAAGCAGCATCTCAGGAGCACAAAAGCTGACGTTTCGGGCCTAGACCCTTCATCAGAGAGGGGGATGGGGGGAGGGAACTGGAATAAATAGGGAGAGAGGGGGAGGCGGACCGAAGATGGAGAGTAAAGAAGATAGGTGGAGAGAGTGTAGGTGGGGAGGTAGGGAGGGGATAGGTCAGTCCAGGGAAGACGGACAGGTCAAGGAGGTGGGATGAGGTTAGTAGGTAGCGGGGGGTGCGGCTTGGGGTGGGAGGAAGGGATGGGTGAGAGGAAGAACCGGTTAGGGAGGCAGAGACCGGTTGGACTGGTTTTGGGATGCAGTGGGTGGGGGGGGGAAGAGCTGGGCTGGTTGTGTGGTGCAGTGGGGGGAGGGGGACGAACTGGGCTGGTTGAGGGATGCAGTAGGGGAAGGGGAGATTTTGAAACTGGTGAAGTCCACATTGATACCATATGGCTGCAGGGTTCCCAGGCGGAATATGAGTTGCTGTTCCTGCAACCTTCGGGTGGCATCATTGTGGCAGTGCAGGAGGCCCATGATGGACATGTCATCAAGAGAATGGGAGGGGGAGTGGAAATGGTTTGCGACTGGGAGGTGCAGTTGTTTTTTGCGAACTGAGCGGAGGTGTTCTGCAAAGCGGTCCCCAAGCCTCCGCTTGGTTTCCCCAATGTAGAGGAAGCCGCACCGGGTACAGTGGATGCAGTATACCACATTGGTAGATGTGCAGGTGAACCTCTGCTTGATGTGGAATGTCATCTTGGGGCCTGGGATGGGGGTGAGGGAGGAGGTGTGGGGACAAGTGTAGCATTTCCTGCGGTTGCAGGGGAAGGTGCCGGGTGTGGTGGGGTTGGAGGGCAGTGTGGAGCGAACAAGGGAGTCGCGGAGAGAGTGGTCCCACCACCCAAGACATTTTTCCATCCCCTCCCCTGTCTGCTTTGGTCTCTCCGGAAAGCAGACAGGGGAGGGGATGGAAAAATGTCTTGGGTGGTGGGACCACTCTCTCCGCGACTCCCTTGTTCGCTCCACACTGCCCTCCAACCCCACCACACCCGGCACCTTCCCCTGCAACCGCAGGAAATGCTACACTTGTCCCCACACCTCCTCCCTCACCCCCATCCCAGGCCCCAAGATGACATTCCACATCAAGCAGAGGTTCACCTGCACATCTACCAATGTGGTATACTGCATCCACTGTACCCGGTGCGGCTTCCTCTACATTGGGGAAACCAAGCGGAGGCTTGGGGACCGCTTTGCAGAACACCTCCGCTCAGTTCGCAAAAAACAACTGCACCTCCCAGTCGCAAACCATTTCCACTCCCCCTCCCATTCTCTTGATGACATGTCCATCATGGGCCTCCTGCACTGCCACAATGATGCCACCCGAAGGTTGCAGGAACAGCAACTCATATTCCGCCTGGGAACCCTGCAGCCATATGGTATCAATGTGGACTTCACCAGTTTCAAAATCTCCCCTTCCCCTACTGCATCCCTCAACCAGCCCAGTTCGTCCCCCTCCCCCCACTGCACCACACAACCAGCCCAGCTCTTCCCCCCCCCACCCACTGCATCCCAAAACCAGTCCAACCGGTCTCTGCCTCCCTAACCGGTTCTTCCTCTCACCCATCCCTTCCTCCCACCCCAAGCCGCACCCCCCGCTACCTACTAACCTCATCCCACCTCCTTGACCTGTCCGTCTTCCCTGGACTGACCTATCCCCTCCCTACCTCCCCACCTACACTCTCTCCACCTATCTTCTTTACTCTCCATCTTCGGTCCGCCTCCCCCTCTCTCCCTATTTATTCCAGTTCCCTCCCCCCATCCCCCTCTCTGATGAAGGGTCTAGGCCCGAAACGTCAGCTTTTGTGCTCCTGAGATGCTGCTTGGCCTGCTGTGCTCATCCAGCCTCACATTTTATTATCTTGGAATCTCCAGCATCTGCAGTCCCCATTATCTCTCTCTCTTCATAGTTGTTGTGTTATGACCAGATCTGTACATAGTATTCCAGCGGTCACCTAAATATATTTTTATATACAGCTCCATCTATGCCCTCTATGCTCTTATATTCAGTGCCTTAACTATTAAAGGCAGATATCCTAAATGCCTTCTTAACCACCTTATTTACCTGTTATGCCACTGTCAAGGATCTTTGGACATCCACATCAAAGTTCCTCTGATCCTCTGTACTTCCTAGGGTCCTACAATTCAAACCGTATTGCCCTGGTTTGTTAGTCTTGCCAAAATACATCACTTCATTTATTAATGTTTCCCTCAGAAAAACAGCAATGGTCCCCACATCAATTGTCTGTGCAAAGTATTCCACACTCTAGCAACTCCACATAACTTTTTCCTACTTTATTTTTCATTTTCAATGATATTGAATAACTAACCCACATGACAGATACTCGAAGACAAAGAAATAGATTTTCTGCCAGTGCTGTGAAAACTGAGACTAACTTTAATTGGCAAATTCTGTGTCTCAGGTTTCTGCTCAAAACTTATTGTTTCTTCAATCTGTGATCATCCTATTAGCACAGTAAACACTTAATGGCTTTATGTCCTAGATTTTGTGGCCGGCAATGAAACAACAGAGTTCACTATTTACTTCGGAGAAAACTGCCCTTAAAAACCTAGTAATGTCAGCAGTGTGAATTTTTCTTTTCCTAATGTTACTTTTATTCCTGTCTTAGCTGCAAGAGATCTCCTGTGCCAAAAACAGATCTAATTAAATGGAAGTATGTAGTCAATCACAGAAAGCTAAGCAGGAAGTGAAAAACATTGGTTATGCTTCATTTTAAAAAGATTTTATAAAGATTAAAATGAAGATTGTGGCATACTCATGGGATTAAGGGAGACACAAATGTCAAACTTTGCAAAAAAACTGTGAAATTTATCTTTAGATCATAATGGACAAATGTGACATTGCACAAATATTTTTAAAAATCTGTTTTTCAAGGCTAGAGAGGTTGCTCAAAAGTACATAAGAACTTAGTAGGACTTTAAAAATCCTGTCATACTTCATTCAACCGGGCACACATTTTTACAGCATGGCTAATAGGGTAAATGGGGAGTTTTATATTAATTTAAGCAATTTCCAATGATTTTCATCTACACAGCTTTTAACACTGCAGAATTATCAATGGGAGCTTCTGAATTTCCACACTCGACTGCTCACAGATGGACTCCAGACATGTCTGTAAACAGACAAGTGCAAAATCCAGACAAATAGTTTATATTCAAACCAAGTCACAGCAAACCAGGACACAGTATTTCAACTATAGTTTAACTATTATCATGAACAAATTTAGTAACTCCTTAATTTTATATTACGTGCTTCTTGCTTTATTGACTTACATTTTCAAGGAGTACCCAATATACCCTTACTCTCCCTCTCCAGCATTTCATCTCTACTCCTTTAAGCCCAGGAGACGCAGGCGTTACAGGATACGGTGGCAACTGTTTTAGCCGTCCACTGACAGATCCAGCTGGACCACAAAATGTATTGAGGTCCTGCTTTTTTTCTGCCAAAGCTGCTCAGAATTCCAACATCATCTTGGAATAGAGACTTTGCCCTGGTGTCTTTTTTGCTAGTGCAGGCCATCTTCTTAAACTCCAATTTGTCCATCCCTACTCATCTCCAACAACAATGCAAGTACCTCAGTCACAAGGATCAAGACTAATCATTCCTCCCTTTCACTAGATTACTTGGCCAAACTTCCTTTAAAGCTTCCTCTCCCATCCTGGCCTGGAACTCATATTATTCTCTACCATCTCCCCTCATGCCCTAATGTGCTCAATTTTCTGAGGAGACCAAACTCTTGCTCCCTTAAGTCTATTTCCACTATATTCATCATCAAGATTCCCCTTTTGGCCTCCATGTTAGTAGATGTTGTAACTAACCTCGCTTCAACTGCTGTCGTCCTTGTCTTTAAATCTGTTGTTATCATTACTCTCTACCATTGATCTTTACTGGTCTAGCAATTTACAGTCCTAAAGACAATCTTCCACTCTGTTCAAAGTTCTCCCAAATCTATTCTCATCTTTCCTTCAACTCCACTTTTGAGTCCCTCCAATCAAGTTTTTATTACTGTAGTACTGGAAAATCTCTTATTGCATCAAATTACACCCAACGCGACTGTGAGAAAGGTAAACCTTTTTTCTTATGGTATTTGTCATAGTTGGCCCACAGCATTTTCCTATAATGCTTCTCCAATATTGCCATTTGGGTGGGACTGTCAACATCTAATTCCATTCTTAAGCTCTATCTAAGATTAAATAGATAACTTGCAGCATTTCTTTGTATCCCCTGAGGATCTACATGCTTTCTCTCAGTGACATGCATATTAGTTTTCACATGTATGCTAATGAAACCCAGTTGTACTCACCACCACCCATTGAATTCTTCATTGCTATTAAAACTCAGACTGCTCGTCAGACATCAAGTACTGGATGAGTAGAAATTTCCTTCAATTGAAATATTAGGAAGTCTAAAGCCAATGTTTTTAGTTCTTGCTCCAACCTCTATCCCCTAACTACTAACTCCATCTCTCTCTTTCCAGGATTAAGCCAGTCTGTTTACAAACTTGACGACATATTTCAAATGACCTTCCAGCTTCATTCATGCCATCAGAATAAAACTGTTTATTTCCATGTGTTTAACATCATGTTTGCCTCTATTGCAGCTCCTCTGATGCTGAAACTCTCATTTATACCTTACATTACCTTCAGATTTGACTATTCCAACACACCACTGGCCTGCCTTTTGCATTTTACTCTCCATAAATTATAACACCCAATCCTTAGCTACCTATGTCTCAAGTGTACAGCAAATACTGTTGTAGAGTCATAGGGTTATAGCATGGAAACAGAGACTTCAGTCCAAATCACCCTTGCCAGCCAGATATCCCAATCTGACATAGTCCCATTGCCAGCATTTGGCCCATATCCCTTTAACCTTTCCTATTCATATACCCTGTGACTCCACTTTCAAGGATTGATGGATCTGCACCCCTTAGTATCTTTGTTCTGCAACACTCTGCTGGACCCTACCATTAATTGTATAAATCCTGCCCTGGTTTGCCTTAACCAAAATGCCACACTTCACATTTAGCTAAATTAAACTCCAACTGCCATTCTTTGGCCCATGGCCCATCTGATCAAGGTCCTGTTGTACTCTGATATAAGTTTCTTCACTCACGAGTACATCACACATTTTGCCAAACTTACTAAACATACCTCCTATATTCACATCCAAATCATTTATATAAAATGACAAAAAGCAGTGGAGTCAACACGGATTTTTGTGGTACACCACTAGTCACAGGCATCCAGTCTGAAAAATGACCCTCTACTAGCACTCTCTCTCACCTACCATCCCCATCCCTTTGTACTCACCAAGTTACATTTTGTCCTGGTCAAGCAATATTTTGACTTTAAAATTATCATCTTTACGTTCAGATCTCTCCAGGGCCTTTTCCCTTCCAATTCTTAATTTCCTCCATAAGTATCCAAGAGATTTGCACTCCTCCATGTGCATTCGCAATCAAAATTGCTCCACCATCAGGTGGGCTTTAGGTTCTCCAAGCCCAAGCTTTGAAATTGTCTTCCTATACCATGTCGCCTCGCTACTTTTCTCTCCTCCTTTCAGACATTCGTTAAAGCCCAATTCTTTTACCAAGCTTTGGACCATTTGATCTAACATCTCTTTATGTGGTTTGGTGTCGTACTTTGTTTTATAATGTTTCCCCGAAATGTCTTGGGACATTTCATTACATTAAAGATACAATATGAATAAGTTGTTGCTGTTGTTGAGCTCTGTATTTACATGCTTGGGCATCACTGTACCTCAATAGCATTCTTTTTGTATTATTCTTTTCCCATTCCCTCTGTTTTCTTTAGAAAATCAATTTTTCATAGTATATGTTTATTGCCTGTATATCCACTTCACTAAATCAATCTTCATCCTCTTCAATTCCTTTAAAGTCTGTCTCACTGTTTGGCAAACTACCTATTTAGTGCTAACAGCAAATTCTAATACAAGGATTTGACAGAATTAAAATCAGGAATAATTTACTTAACCAATAAAATTGATTTTCTAATGTACTTACGGGCAACTTGGGCAATTGCACTATCATTCAGCATCATTTCTGCTATTCCTTCTTGATCTACATCAACCTCATCCACATACACCATCTCTGTCAAGGCTCGAGTTTTCAAACTCCATGCAGCCTGTGGAATAGGTAAAAATCCATCTCAAAAGTTTTGTGAACACAAGTTTGCATCAACTACAGTTGGAGGAATGGAGCACATAAGTTGGAAAAAAGGGAGGAGATAAGTTATGATTTAAGGAAACTAGGTAGCATTACAAAAGAGAGTTTAATTTGCCAAACAAATGCATACTTCATCAAATTCACTGCCAGTTCAGAGTATTGTATGTCAATTTCAAGTTAAGAAGGTTGAACATTCTAAGTGCATAGTTACAACTCAAGAATAAAGAACATTAATTTAGCTATTCAAGTATTGCCTCATACCAGCACTGGTTTCAAAAAGTAATTTAGTTGATAAGTAAAATGCTTTATTCAGTTGCTTAAGATATTTTGTAATGAATGCAAGTGTGGCTTAAGTGGCCTGTTGTGTTTAATGAGTTGAGCGAATAGCTAAAATACACAAGGTTTTTGTTGTGGCAAAATCCCCACAAGTTGCCTTTCATTTGGCTACTTATTAAGAAACCTCACAGGGAATCAACTACTGAAACAATGATTTAAACTTTATTGCATGTAGCAACCAAAATATGACCCCTCACGTAAGTACATTAAGCCTCACAATCCGATTTGGCTATTACCCAATTAATGGTGGGATCTGGTCAGGATTCCAACCATCAATGTCCTCTACTTGATGTGTCCAGGGTTCAAAAGCAGGTGTTGCTTTCCAAAGTTTGGCTACCAGATTATTTTGGTGATAGATTATTATACAATTTTCTCTCTCTTTCAAATTTGTGGTTTGACATTATGATGATTCAATAACATCAAGTCTGTAACTTGCCTGATCAGAAGTAGCTCCCATATTCCACATTACATTTGGCATTAGCTATCTGTTTGAAACATAAAACTTTTCCCGTAAAAGAGTGCTTTACTTCAGAACATTCCTTTTGCAGGCAGACTTCACTGTCCATTTGTCCCAAGGCAGCAGGTTATCAAGCAATCATTATCTTCTCTCTCCCAGGAAACAGGTTGTTTGAGTTGTTCCTTCCCAGGATGGTTAATTCACATGTGGCTTTCAATTCCTTCATAAGTTTCTCCTTGTTCCTTTCATCTTGAGAAACAGTTCATTCCAGAGTTATTGCTACTTCTTTCCTTGTATAATAATTATCTTTGCCAATTATTTCAATCCTTGAGCAGTTATTAACATTGTGAAGTTTACATTGCCACAATTTTATTTACCTATGATATAGAATTTTGTAGAAAGAGCTGATTGATGAGTTAAACTAAGTAACTTTATTTACTATAAACTGGAATGAAAAGTAGTCTAAAAGTAAGCCAAAGGTATGACAGGGTGGCCCCACCACATGGAATTTCCATTCTGTACCACGTGGGATGTTGTGGACACTTTTTGTGACTTAGATGAACATGTGCAGAAACTATCATGAGCTGCAGAAACTCGGGCTCTGAGTTTTAACATGGGAGAGTCTGCTGGATAGATTCCAGTGCAATTGTGAGGCAGAAGACTAAGCAGATACCAAATTTCAGGTGGTGGTCACACCAAAGTACATAGGTATACTCATAGATAGGGAGTGGATGACCACTAGGAAGTCTAAGGGAACCAGGTCAGTAGTATAGGAGTCTCCAATTTGTATTCCATTCTAGATTCTGGTGAGAGCAATAGTGCTTAGAAGAGTACAGCAACTGCCTATCCATGGTATTGCAATAGAGAAAGAAGAGTGAAACCGCAGGAATAATAAGGGAACCATTAGTTAGAAGAGAATGGAGAGTATGCGGACATCCTGGTACATGGATCATACCTGCAGAATAGCTACGGCACATTATTTTGGGAAGAGGGCAACTACCCTGAGGTAATGGTCAATGGTAGTACCAATGACATAGATAGGGAGGGAGGTGTGGCCCTACAATTAGAACTTAGCAATTTAAGTAGAGGTTTAGCATGCAGGATCTCAAAAGTAGTAACCTCAAAATTACTCTCAATGCCAAGTGCCAGTGAACACAGAAATAGGAAGATTTCAAAGTGAAAGATTTCACAGAGAAATTTTTGCGTGGCTGGAATGATGATGCAGCGAAGGCTTTAGATTCTTGGCAAACTGGGATTAGCTTATTTTTCAATGGCATTGTTCCATTAGCTAGAATGAATCAATAGGAACTAGAATGAGGTTTAAGGAAAGTTGTCTCATGTCAAACAAGACAGGGATTTTATTGTCAAGTCTCACAGCCATTGGTCCCCTCCGCTTCATTATCTGCTGTCCTTCATTGTGTCTGTGGAAGATGCCAGTGATTACAGAATCATGCTATTCACTTCATGACTTCTATATTGTTACACTTGCTTTCTGAACTGAACATTGGAGTTATGAGAGCATCATTCTGAATGTGATATAAACACCTCTCACTTAACATTAAAGAAAATGACTTGAGTCAACATTCCGCCAACTCAGACAACTTGGAGTGGCATCCACAACTACTAGTAACATCTGTCCCTTTGTTAGTTCTGCAAAATCGACATGAGTCTGTTGCCACAGTACTTGAGGCCACTCACATGGATGAAGGGGGTGACAACAGTGGTGCCTTCCTCACTAATGCACAGGATTCTGATGATCCTGCTTTTTCCTTAATCTAGGATCCATATTTGACCACCAAAAGTTGCTCCTGGCTACTTCTTTCACTCGCATAATACCAGGTGCCCTTAGTGCTCTTGTTTTAGCGCCTTTCTTCTTAACAAGGACGGAAAACAACTCAGTTAACACACGTCTGATTTGGACAATGCCCACCTCCTGCATAGGCATAATTCTGGGCAGTTTCTATGACAAGTCCTTCCTCTTAGGGCTAAGTCTACCACTAGACTCTAAAAGAGATAATGGGAACTGCAGATGCTGGAGAATCCTGAGATGCTGGAGGTGCTCCTGAGATGCTGCTGGGCCTGCTGTGTTCATCCAGCTTCACACTTTATTATCTTGGACTCTAAAAGGATCATTTTGTGTAGTGTTGTGTACCTGATTCACTGATACCAGTATCTTGACTTGATTTTTCATTTACTCGTGGGACAGGGGCATTATTTATGGCTAGTGTTTGTTGTCTATCACTCCCTGCCCTCTCGAAGGTGGGTCGTGAATGGTCATCTTGAACCACTGCAGTCCACAAGCTGTAGGTTGACCCACATTGCCCTTAGAAAGAGAATTCCAGGATTTTGACCCAGCAACAGTAAAGGAACAGTGACAGATTTCCAAGTCAATGTGATGAGTGGCTTGGAGGGGAACTTGCAGGTAGTGATATTCCCATGTATCTGTTGCTTCCATCTTTCTAGACGGAACTGGTCATGGATTTTGAAAGTGCTGTGTAAGGCTCTTTGGTGAATTTCTGCAATGCATTGTGTAAACAGTACACACTGCAGCTACTTGGTATCTGTGGTGGATGAAGAGGATGTTTGTGGATGCAGTGCCAATCAAGTGGGCTGCTTAGTGCTGTTTCAGTTGTTCTTGAATTTCCTTTCTCAACACTTCCGATTCACTGGGTAACTGCTTTTAGTTCCATTTCCTGCTCTTTCCTTCAATTAGAAAATTTCATCAACTGGTTTCCAATCCCCCTGCCCCCATCTCTTGCCTTCAAATGGCTCATCTGCCACACATCTAACCTCAAATCTTCCAGAATCACAAAAGTTTCCCTTACTCTCACCTTCAATGGATTGTCACCTTTTGCCTGATGCTACCATTAAATGCAACTCACTCCCCTCTCAAACTTCCAATGGTACTGCTCCCTTCTGGTGGATATCCTGATCCACTACTCAAACACCCTGATTACCCAATCCCATGCAAATGCAGGAAATTCAACACCTTCTTTCTCACCATCAATATTCTGAACACACTCCTTTAAAAAGGACAATTATCTTTGTGCTTCTTTTGTTTTTTTTAAACAAACTTTGCAGTTCACAATGCAATCTCCGTTTTTTTCAAACATATTCAAAGGATTGGATGTTGCACTTCCCTAGTTGTCCTTGAGGTGGAACTGCCATTTTGAACCACTATGATCTGGGGTGAGTTTCCATTTGATTTTGGGGAAAACAAGCAGAGATTGTATGATCTCTTCATGGGTCACCAAATCGGAGTCCACAGGCGTGATCTTTTCAGTCATCTGTCATTTGACTTTTCCGTCCCCAGTCCTACTTTTCCCTCCTGTCCTTGGTCACCTACACTGTTCCAATAAAACTCAACATAAAATTGAAGAGAAACAACTTATTTCTCATCTAGACACTTTACAGTTTTCTGGATTTAACACAGAGCTAACTAATTTCAGATTATAATTTTGAATTTTTTTTGGTTGGAGCCATTTGCTGAGGAATCAGTTTTTCATGTTTACTCCTCCTCTAGGCACATCCTTTAGAACATAGAACATAGAACATAGAACATAGAACAGTACAGCACAGAACAGGCCCTTCAGCCCACAATGTTGTGCCGACCATTGATCCTCATGGATGCACCCTCAAATTTCTGTGACCATATGCATGTCCAGCAGTCTCTTAAATGACCCCAATGACCTTGCTTCCACAACTGCTGCTGGCAACGCATTCCATGCTCTCACAACTCTCTGCGTAAAGAACCTGCCTCTGACATCCCCTCTATACTTTCCACCAACCAGCTTAAAACTATGACCCCTCGTGCTAGCCATTTCTGCCCTGGGAAATAGTCTCTGGCTATCAACTCTATCTATGCCTCTCATTATCTTGTATACCTCAATTAGGTCCCCTCTCCTCCTCCTTTTCTCCAATGAAAAGAGACCGAGCTCAGTCAACCTCTCTTCATAAGATAAGCCCTCCAGTCCAGGCAGCATCCTGGTAAACCTCCTCTGAACCCTCTCCAAAGCATCCACATCTTTCCTATAATAGGGCGCCCAGAACTGGACGCAGTATTCCAAGTGCGGTCTAACCAAAGTTTTATAGAGCTGCAACAAGATCTCACGACTCTTAAACTCAATCCCCCTGTTAATGAAAGCCAAAACACCATATGCTTTCTTAACAACCCTGTCCACTTGGGTGGCCATTTTAAGGGATCTATGTATCTGCACACCAAGATCCCTCTGTTCCTTTGTTTCTTTACTTGTGCTATTATCATCTCTTTTTATCTTTCACTATTGTTCCTCTTGAAATTTAAGCTGTCTTGCTCTGTGCCCTTTCACAATCTTCCCCTTTCGTTCCTTTCTCCTCTGCCTCGCTTAAAAACTGCTAGATCTCTAAGTATTGTAAGTTCTGACAAACAATCACTGTCTTGAGTCATTAACTGTATTTCTCTGTCCACAGATGTTGGAAATGTTCAAGTCCTGCTATATATAGAAAACAACATCTAGCTTAGGACTGGCCAATGAATTTTGAAATTAAAGAGATGACAGAAATTTTAAATAAAATTAGTTACAAACATAAAAAGTAGGGACTTCAGCTTTAGTAGAAATTAAAACCAAGTGTTTTGTTTTGCTTTATAAAGATAAAATGTGTAACAGCTTGAGTTTAACAGTTGGAAATTCAGATCGGGGAAATCGGTATCTGCATAGATAAATGTTTCAGTTATAATGCTTCCTCAGTACAGAAAACTACAAGATAAACAAGCATTTTAGTGGAATCAGAAAAAAAAAACGGCAACAAGAAGGACAAATACTCAATCCCAGGAAGGAAGATTCAAAACAATGTAGAAAAGAACCAGACGAACTTTACCGAGCAGTAATAAGAGGAAATGAACATTAAGCCAAGGAATGTGTTATTGCATGTTTAAGAAGAATTGGGAATTGAAAGGGAACCATTAAGTATGGAAGAAAGCAAAGAATCAAAAAGATTTAGGGAAAGTTGTGAGCACTCTTCCCAGGCCGCAGAAAGCAAAGGCAGGGAAATGCGCAGGAGGCCTGACTTAAAGAATGAAAGTTGAAAAGACATAGGCAAGACATCAGAGGCAGCATGGAGGGAGACTGTAGAAAATGTCAAGGGTGCTCCTATTATTAATATTTTGAGGAATCATGGCTAAAGGATTCCAAAACTTGGCTCATTGAAATATGATGAGAAATTTGGGCCTTCCTTTAAAACAAAAAAAGGTCATTAAAAGGACACCTTTTTCAAGACCACTTACTGGATGTCACACATCCAAGTTTACGGCTATCAGGAGTTGTGGTTATTTGATACTGTTTGAATTCAGCTAAGGTGCAACCAGGAGAAGAGATAAGACCCTAGCTCAGCTGTTGGCATCTTTCTAAGACGGGTATGAAGATCCCATGATAGAATTGAAAAATTACAACAGCTAATCTCCCCAGTGGACCTCTGGAAGTCTTATTTTTGACATTTCCTGAATAAACTGCTGAGAAGATCCTAGTGACACCTGCAAGTGTCTAGTCTGCAAGGTGACCAGATTGAAGGGACTGTTTTCATGTGTAAAACTCTATGACTCTGAGCATCTTAAAACATTTCATACTTCATCCTCGGAGAATTAACATGTATTTGGCCAAAGAGCACCCCCCATTGCCCAACCAAGTTAATCACTACAGGGCAAGTTTATTTACTTTTTGTTTAAATAGTGCACGTACAAGCACGTGAGGTAACATGGTGTGAAGCTGGATGAACACTGCAGGCCAAGCAGCATCAGAGGAGGAGGAAAGTTTGACGTTTCGGGTCAGGACCCTTCTTATCCAAGTACGAGCATATGTTGGGTTATTAGAAGGGTAAATATTTATACTTCAATAGTTCCAGCTATGTATTAATCAGCTTTGCATGTTTGTCAAATAAGTCTTGGTTATATGATAAATAACATTATAATTTTTTAAAAAATTACAGTCGATCACTTTCATTCTCAAACTAGTTTAGATGTAAAGAATAAGAGTGAACATTTTAGCAACTGGGTAAAATGATTAAATACATGATGTGACCACTGGAGTAGTGAGGGAGACAGTGCATTCCTCCAACCTTGGCTGTAAAAATGAGAACTAGTCTTTAAAATTTGATGTTCTGGAGATCAGGGAGACAGTGTCAATCTCAAAGACAGGCAATTGGGATATCAGGGACTAATGAAGGATAGAAGATGCACGAAATATTTTATTTTTCTCTTTTTGTCCTTCTGCTCCTTATACTTCAACTAAAAGGCTCATCTATATTTTGTCTTCTGATTTCAGAGAAAGAGCAGTTTTCTAAACTTAAAATTTGATTTTTCTCTGTATAGCTACTGATTGATGCAACTCCATACCCCTCCTGAATACATTCAATCTGACCAATATAATTAGATTGGACTCAATAAAATGGACTACGAATAATTATTTTTAAATCACAATCTTCATTTGCGATGGTTTCATGGATGATGTGAACATTAATGTGGCATTGGATTTTTGATTGCAGCTGTTCTCTGCCAAATTGGTCAAGGCTGACTTCAACCCTCCCAATCCCTCAAACAAAATTCCATTGCCAACTGATCTGGTGAGTCTTCCAAACATTTCCTGCTTTTGTTTCTTATTTCTGGGTGGATTTTGTTTTAATTTATCAAAACATAATCAGATTGACTTATGGTTACTGCATGCTCTTATCTATTACATGGTCAGCTTGACTCATTCATTTCTTCCCACATCGATACATTTTCCTCCTATCAAGATCCTGTGCCTGCTCCCCTGTCACAATAACAGATCAGTACTCTCAAATGTAACAAAATTCTAAAACAAAATAACATAGGAAAAAAAAACACAAAACACAACTGAAGTAGCAAAATAAAACAGTAAAAATGCATTAAAAAGTAAAGCCAGTTTAAAAAAAACTTCAGGGGAAAGTAAATTTAAAAATGGCATAATGCAAGGAAGGAAACTGTTCAGAAGCATGCCAGATGCAGCAATACAGTATCAGCCTAAGATTTTATTTTATAAAAATTGTTTTGCAATGCTGCAAAGTATCCAATAAATATTCACCAAATATTTTACTTTCAGCATGACTAATTTAACTACTAACTTTTTTTGAATATTGCACAGACATGGAATAAAAAAGGGATCATATGGAAAGGAATGTGGGAATACCAAACATTGTGTTATACCTCAGTAACAGTGACTTTAGTTGAGCCATAATGCTTAAAGCATCATGATAATGTTTGGCATGCTGGAAGGTCCAGCTCATTTTTTTTTTCTGTACATAGGTTATAAAATATATGGTAATATATAAAATCTATTATACATAATGGAATGGGTGTAGGGGTGAAGCGACATTATTCAAGCACTCATGGCCATTGTATTGTTTAAAATTGGCAGAATGTTGTCAGTAAAGAGTTACTTTGCTACATTTCCAAAAGATAAAATGTACCATTTTAAAAAACACATGAAAAAACAAAATGTGAAATTGTATACTTCCATGATTTTGGACATCTTAATAACTTGAGCAAACCAATCTCACTTCACATCAATCTCAACTGTGTCAAATTATCACGTTTCACTGAAGTGTCTAATTGAAAAATGTGCATTATTAGCCGAGAAATAAAGGTATTCTCATGTGATCTTAAAACTAACAATTGTTCAAGTTTTTTTCATTTCTTTTTCCACCAATGTGGAGAAGATAATGTGTAATGTCTCCTAGGAATCTGATCTACATATGTTACCCAACTGTAGCTATATACAGAATTAAACTAAACAAGGACTGCAGATGCTGGAAATCTGAAATAAAAAATAGGAAGTGCTGAAACAAATCAGAACAAGTCTTGGGAAGGGGTACTGGACTTGAAATATTAACTGTTTCTCTCTAGATGCTGCCAGACCTAACTGAATTTCTCCAGCACTTTGTTTTTGCTTTATGTACTGCACTTTCTGTTTCCCTGTCCAGTGTTCAACTTGCCTCAGCAAATTTTTGAAAGACTCATTCCCAAGTTTAACTCTCAATTACTATAATTTGAACTCCATTTAAAGGCTGTGAGTTTATCAAATTCATTTTGGCCGTTTAAGCACAGAATAGCTTAACTTGTGCAAACAGCAAGAAGAGATTACACTCACGGCTGACCTCCACCCAAACATCCATGGGATGTGGATTTTACCTGTTGTTGATTTCATTCAGACATCAGCTGTAGGGAATCTCTGGGGTGCAACAACATTAGTTGACCAATTTGATTACTTTGAATAATTCTCAATCAGCAATGAGTACATTTTAACATTCACTTTATAATCTTACAGAAAAGCAAATAAAGATGGGACATACACAAGGGATTAAGATGGAAGTTGAAATATTGATTTTTTAAAAAGAAAACAAAGCACTTACATACTTTAACAAGGAATGGAGTAACTTAATATTTTGTTGATACAAAATGGGTTCTCAGGCTAGAGGGGTCGTTTGGCAGTAACAATGTATTGTGTTACTAAAAATCACTTAATTCAACAGCAATTTTTAAAAAATCTTTCATAGAAAGCATAATGGCAAATAAGTGAAATCTCAAATTAATTCAATAATGTACTACTGATTTCCATCAAAAGCACATCTCTATAGAAGCAAGAAATCAGATACAACTGCTAGTGCATTCCTCCGTCTCACTGCACTTGTGCAGATGTCATAAGTCACTGTCAATTTCACTGAACAACGAAGGTGTACACTGTCCTTACAACTGCAAAATTGAGGTCAATGGCTTGGTTTTACCACAGTGATAGAATAAATTAACTTTCCTCAAAGAAATTAAAATTAGCTCTACTTTCCCCTGCTTAACTGTGCTATTTGTTAGGTTGTTGAATGGATAATCCTCAAGTTTTTGATAATTTTAAATTGATTATGTTACATAGAACTGAAGGAAGACTATCACATCTATTAGGTTACTTGCAAAACAAACATAAAAAAAACACATGTTTTAATCAACTGTTAAGGCATATTATAAAACATCTCTGGGGCTGCTGCAACATCAGACCTTTTGGCTCAGACCTTCTGTAACACTGCCATCACACCAAAGAATCATAATATAAATCATTTCAAGCCAATTTTTCAATACCCAAATACATGCATCTGAAATATATTTTTATGAACAATTTGTTAATTATGATTGATGCGCTATTAGCTTCCACTCCAAATAAAGGTTTGGGATGCACAAAGTAGACATTTACATAAACATTCAAAGCAACGACAATTGGGGTGACAAATGAAGGCAGAGGAATTTATCCTTTAGTGATCTTTCTGACAAGTAAGTACGTTTCTACCAAATGATTATGAGATGCCCAGATACATTCATTTGTTTTATTTTGCTGCTTTTGTATTCATAATTCAGCTTGCTATTCATATAGCTCACAGGAACAGGCGGTTAAATTCTGTCACTTCAGTGGCCCACACTCTCAACAATTGCTCAGTAATCTCTCTAATCTCACATGCAGCCATACTGGACTTGAATAGTTAATTGTATTTCTGTCTCTACAGATGCTACTAGGCTGGTTGAGTTTCTCCAACGCTATCTGTTTTTGTTTCAGATCTCTAGCATTCAGAGTCCTTTGTTTTCATCTCACAAATCTCCTTGCTGGTATAAATATCTTCCAACTAAGGACATCTGTGTGTATCAAGTTTTGGTAATGAATTTGAGTTTGGTGCTCTTTTTACTGTTCCCACCCTAACTTCCAAGAAGGTGTGACACTCATTTTCTATTGTGAATATATTTAGGAAGTAGGTATAAGTAGTATTTACCATAATATGCTAATATGCAGTTTTGAATCCATTTTAAAGCTATATTTTCCACAGTTGTAGTGCTCTTACACTGGACTGGGAGGACAGAGTTCAAGTCTCACCTGCTTCAGAGGTGAGTAACAGCATCACTGAATAAGTTGCTTAGAAAAATAGGTTAGTACTTTATTTTCTTTGGCAGTCCTCTCATTTTCATTTAGAGAGAGCTATTATGCCTTTCTTGTATTTCACTTTGTAGTCTGAGCAAACATTTGATGTCTATCTACATGTTTATACATTTGTCTGTTTCTGTAACAAGCAGGATAATGGGGAAATAGTGGATATATTTGAATTTTCAGAAAGCATTTGATAAAGGTACATAACATTAGGACACAAGATACAAATTTCTCTGTCATTGAAGGCAGCATATTAGCTTGGATACAGGATTAGCTAACTACTGCAAGACAGAGATTTGGGATAAAGTCGGGGGGGGGGGGGGTGGCATTTTCAGGAAGGTAACATAACTAGTAGAGCTCGATAGGGAACTATGCCAGGGCACAATTATTGACAATATATATTAATGACTTGGATGAAGCAAGTGAATGCACAATAGCCAACTTTGTGGCTGAACAAAAATACATAGGAAGGCAAATAATAAGGATGCCACAGTCTGCAGAGGGATACACGCTGGTTAAGAAAGTGAGAAAGCCTTTATAGATGGAATATAACGTGTGAAAAGTAAGGTTATCCACTTTGGAAGGAAGAATAGAATGCTTACAGTGCAAATAGAAGGCATTTAGCCCATTAGTTGGCACATCAAGAATATCCCACCCAATCGCACTCCCTTACCCTACCCCACAACAGCTATGCCCAATCCACATAATTTGCACATGTTTGGACTATGGGAGGAAACTGGAACCCCAGAGAAAACTTGCAAAATCCACACAGACAAGGCTGGAATCAAACTCAGGTCCCTGGTGCTTTGAAGCAGCAGTGCTAACCACTGTGCCACTGCGCTGACCATTAGATGAGAGGAGTATAATTTAATTGGGAAAAGACTGCAAAAAAAAAGCCGCAGCAGAGAGATTTGGGCGTCCTATTGCGTGAATTGCTAAAAGCTAGCTTCCAAGTTCAGCAGGGCATAAGGAAATTAAATGTTAGCGTTTACTTCAAAAGGGAATGGAGTACACAAGGAAGGTTTTGCTAAAAACACACAGGCACTAATCAGATCACAGCTGGAATATCGTGAACAGTTTTGGTCTACCTATCTAAGGAAAAATATATTGGCAATGATTGCAGACCAGAGAAACATCACTAGGCTGATAACAGGTGGAGAGTGGATGGCTTTTGAGGAGATGTTGAATAGGTTAGGCCTGTGCTCATTGGAAATTAGAAAAACGACAGGCAACCCCATTTTACAAAATTCTTGGAGGGCTTGACAAGGTAGATGCAGTAAGGTTGTTTCACCAGACAAGGGCATAAATGCCTGGGGTGCATATTTATGAGTGAGATGAAGAGGAATTGTTTCTCTCAGAGGGTAATGAATCTACTAATTCTTTACCTCAAAAGGCTGGAGGCTAATTCATTCATCACATTCAAGGCTGAAACAGACAGATTTTTAATGGGTAGGGTAATCAAAGGTTAGAAGGACAAAGCAGAAAAGTGGTGTAACGAATTATTAGATCAGCCATGATTCCAGGGAATGGTAGAGAAGATATAAACAGGCTGAATGGTCTACTTCTACTCCCATGT
Source organism: Stegostoma tigrinum (assembly GCF_030684315.1). Taxonomy (NCBI): domain Eukaryota; kingdom Metazoa; phylum Chordata; class Chondrichthyes; order Orectolobiformes; family Stegostomatidae; genus Stegostoma; species Stegostoma tigrinum. Next base: position 31,397,043 of record NC_081363.1, read on the forward strand.
CTATAGTCTTAATATACAAGATTTTAGGAAGTATGTTTTTCCTGTTTATTTCAACTTTACTCTGTTTGTTCATCCATTTTAACTGTATGGTCATAGAAGGCATTTATTCTACTTACCTAGTATCTGTGGTACTGAGTGATAATGGGAACTGCAGATGCTGGAGAATGCAAGATAATAAAATGTGAGGCTGGATGAACACAGCAGGCCAAGCAGCATCTCAGGAGCACAAAAGCTGACGTTTTGGGCCTAGACCCTTCATCAGAGAGGGGGATGGGGTGAGGGTTCTGGAATAAATAGGGAGAGAGGGGGAGGCGGACCGAAGATGGAGAGAAAAGAAGATAGGTGGAGAGAGTATAGGTGGGGAGGTAGGGAGGGGACAGGTCAAGGTGGCGGGATGAGGTTAGTAGGTAAGAGATGGAGGTGCGGCTTGGGGTGGGAGAGAGGAAAAACAGGTTAGGGAGGCAAACACAGGCTGGACTGATTTTGGGATGCAGTGGGTGGAGGGGTAGAGTTGGGCTGGTTGTGTGGTGCAGTGGGGGGGGGGGGAGAAGGGGACGAACTGGGCTGGTTTTGGGATGCAGTGGGGGAAGGGGAGATTTTGAAGCTGGTGAAGTCCACATTTATACCATTCGGCTGCAGGATTCCCAAGCGGAATATGAGTTGCTGTTCCTGCAACCTTCAGGTGGCATCATTGTGGCACTGCAGGAGGCCCATGATGGACATGTCATCTAAAGAATGGGAGGGGGGAGTGGAAATGGTTCGCAACCGGGAAGTGCAGTTGTTTAGTGCGAACCGAGCATCTGCTCCCACAATGAGGCATTCCACTCCCGCACATCCCAGATGTCCAAGTTCTTCAAGGACTGTAACTTTCCCCCCACAGTGGTCAAGAACGCCCTTGACCGCATCTCCCGCAACACATCCCTCACACCCCGCCCAAAGAGGATCCCCCTCGTTCTCACACACCACCCCACCAACCTCCAGATACAACGCATCATCCTCCGGCACTTCCACCATCTACAATCCAACCCCACCACCCAAGACATTTTTCCATCCCCACCCTTGTCTGCTTTCCGGAGAGACCACTATCTCCGTGACTCCCTTGCTCACTCCACACTGCCCTCCAACCGCAGGAAATGCTACACTTGCCCCCACACCTCCCTCACGCCTATCACAGGCCCCAAGATGACTTTCCATATTAAGCAGAGGTTCACCTGCACATCTGCCAATGTGGTATACTGTACCCGGTGTGGCTTCCTCTACATTGGGGAAACCAAGCGGAGGCTTGGGGGTCCACTTCGCAGAACACCTCCGCTCGGTTCGCAATAAACAACTGCACCTCCCAGTCGCGAACCATTTCAACTCCCCCTCCCATTCTTTAGGTGACATGTCCATCATGGGCCTCCTGCAGTGCCACAATGATGCCACACGAAGTTGCAGGAACAGCAACTCATATTCCGCTTGGGAACCCTGCAGCCCAATGGTATCAATGTGGACTTCACCAGCTTCAAAATCTCCCCTTCCCCCACCGCATCACAAAACCAGCACAATTCGTCCCCTCCCCCCAATGCACCACACAACCAGTCCAGCCTGTCTCTGCCTCCCTAACCTGTTCTTCCTCTCACCCATCCCTTCCTCCCACCCCAAGCTGCACCTCCATCTCCTACCTACTAACCTCATCCCACCTCCTTGACCTGTCCGTCTTCCTTGGACTGACCTATCCCCTCCCCACCTATACTCTCCTCTCCACCTTCGGTCCGCCTCCCCCTCTCTCCCTATTTATTCCAGAACCCTCACCCCATCCCCCTCTCTGATGAAGGGTCTAGGCCCGAAACATCAGCTTTTGTGCTCCTGAGATGCTGCTGGGCCTGCTGTTCTTCCAGCCTCACATTTTATTATCAGTGGTACTGAGTTTGCCTTCTGCTGAAAATTATCTACCAATCCACTTGTTTCAATTTTCCTCTAATTTGTGATTTTGATTATTTCATATTTATGACTTAACTCTAGATCATGTTACAACATATGAATCTCTATTTTTTTTTAAATTGACCAGGTATATATAACCTGCACTGCTTTTCTTAGAGTCTGGGTTATTTCTGAAAGCTAGGTTGAGAGAAAAAGCACAAGAGAAAGAGAAAAAGGTAGACAACCAGCATGTAAGGGACATAACAATTTTTCATGAATAAAGTGACTTAAGGGAAATAGACATAGCATTTTTGATATCAGCACATCAAAATCTTCAAAGACAAGTTAGTCTAAATTTAAAGTAAAAACACAAGCCATAGAATTAAATGCAACTTAAGTTAAGGGATCAATGTGGAATTTATAACTTCCAACTGAGTGTTTCACAGCAATCAACTATTGATCGTAACTGCTGCCTTACAATTCACTTCTATTGACCACTGGTTGTTTAGGTAAGTGGAGGTCTACTCGATGACACTCACTGAAGTCTGCCTTTGAGCAATTATACAGGAAGCAACTGGTCCATAATTATTGCTTTAATTCAATAAGTGATCACACTGTGGACTTTCATAGAAGACAACCAAAAGATAACATTGATTTGGAAATATTACAAATTACATTATGCTGTTGTAATGTTCAGATTTTATCAATATTCTGTATTTTCAAATAATAAGCAGTAGTTTGACAATGTTTAACCTCAGGAATGTGCCTTTAAATTAGACATTTTGATTTAAGCCAATGACTGTGTAAAATGAAACAATTCCACTATTTTGACAAATATTCTTTTAATTTCCCATATCCAGATATGTAAAAGGAATTGATTCATGACAAATTACTAAGGCAGTTTTGAATTGAAATAACAAAAAAACCAAGAATATGTAAGAGATGTGAAATTAAATGACATCATTGCAGGAAATCGTTCTTTTCTTCATTAAAATGTACGTTTACAAATACAAAGTACCACACACAGAATAATGTTACTTAAAGTCAGTAAAAACATGGGGAGTAGCTGAAAAGGGGAGTTGCTACATTGAGAATATCTTGTTGCAACAAGCATTACTGATGCCTTAATTCGACTGAACCTCAAAAGGGTTGCGTTCTAGCAACTTTTTTTTAAGTCTAAAAAAGTAAATTATGGAAGCGGGGTCATTCTAAGGGAACGAATCTCTTCGTGCGTAGAACTTTGACAGTGAGAGCATGACGAAGAAATTCGTCTTTTAATCTGACAAGGAAGTCTCGAGATGCTCCTTAGATATTACACATTTATTGCACTTCTGCTGATTTGGAGGTCGCATTTCACTTCGATCTTCATGGTATAACTCAACCACGCAATAATACACCACCCGCCCGCACATATCAACTTTAGACAATCCTGCACAAATATTACCCTTTTTTTGGTGAAAGGCATACAAAAAAGTAAAACGTTTATGGGCAGAGGTTGGGGGGTGGACTTGCAGACAAATTCTCAGTGGTTTAACGGGATTGCGACTTCTGCACTACCTGGTCATACGGATTGCTGTCCAGCAGCTTCGTACACATGTCAGCACAGCACTGGAACTTGCGCCTTCTAAAATAACTCCAGGCCAGGAACATTGGATCCATATCCATCCCCAACCTATTACGATCCCGAAGATTAAATCCAGGCCTACCTCCGTCGCCCCCAGCAACGGCATCCCGGGGTCCTAGCAAACCGCACGGTGGCCGTGTAACTGCCTAACAAAGCAGGGGCTGCAATTTTACATAATTTGCGCTAGGATAAGGGGAAATTTCATAAGGAAGAATATTTACTGGTAAATACACTCAACGTGATAAGCCGTGCGTCGTTTTCTTTTTGTTTTATAATCATATTTGTTGTGTTTTTTAAACCGGCAAGCTAGAAGCACGGTAGTGTTTACGACCTTGAGCTTCCCTCTGACTTGTCAATCAGCTTGTTCCAGTTGTCAGCATCAATGACCATTCATAAACCAAAAGCGGCTGTCTATGTGACTAAATAAATATCAATGTAGGGGGAAAGTACATTCCTTTATTTACATGAACAGTGCCTTGCATTTGATACATTTGTAAAGCATATCTTTTTATTCATAAATCGCCCAGGCTACTTAAATAACTCATTTAGCATTGTTTAGCAGAATATTATCCTATTAATTTTGTCAATCATGCCACATCGATTGTTTTCTCATTATTTTAGAAATAGAACTAACATTAACGTAATGATTTATTCAGCATTTAAATAAGTGAATGCCAGCCAGATCTTTAAAAATAACCAAAACAAGCCAAAACACTGATGTTTTAAACTGGCGAGAAAAAAAGTGCAAAAGAATTGTGAATATCTGAAACCTGAAAAAAAGGAACAGAAGAAGCTGAAACGCCTAGCAGATCAGGAAGCAAAGCTTTAAAAAAGGTTTCAACTACAGAGATAGAAAATGCTGGAATATTCGGCAGGTCAGGCGGTGTCTGGGGAGGTATGTATAGCTTCTAGCATATTCTGCTTTTATTTCAAATTTGCAACAGCCGTCTGTACTATATTCTGGTATTAATGTTTCAAGCACTGTGGGACCCTTCATCACGTCGAGGACAGTGACAGTATCGCAGCCGATTATTGCTTATGGATTGGCAAGGTTGTAATCTATTTTCCCACACATGCGCGCCCCAGTCCTTTCTCACTCCCTTTCAAGATTTCCAGCCCCTTGAAACAGGTTTGATTGACGGCGCCAATTCGATGCCTCGCACCATTAGTTAATCGTTCCGCTGATCAAGTCAGCCTGTATTTCCTACCACCTCCCGCTGATTTCCTCCGCCTTGACCAGCAGGCTGGAGGGCCGGGGGGATAAGCTCTTCGGAGGGGGTGGGAGCTGAATCCGATTGACTTGAAGATTATACCTGTCATTGGCTATCGTTGGTGTCCATCAGCAGTATGCCGACAAGTGGTTGGCTGTCTTGATGTGGGTGGGGACAAACATGCGCACGGCGGGCGGAGGTGTTAAAGCGCTGGATACAACAGCTGGCAAAAGGCGAAGAGCGAAGGCAACCTGTCAACGCGCGGAGATTTTGCAAGGGTCTTTATATTGTTTAAAAAATATCATATTTTAAAAAAAGGTTTGACGTCATGCGTTACTGACGTTCGTGTTTGCACAGTGTGCGTGGGAGAGCGCCAGAGAGAAAAAAAATAAAATGCATGACAACTGTTGAATGTTCGCGCATCTTCAGTCGGGTGCTGTGCACGCAAGGGAAGACAAGGTTGGGAAGAGGAGATATTCAGCTGAGGCCGGCGTCGCGCTGTGACAGTAATAGGACGAGGCGACATGGCTGATGGAGCGGCACCGAACTGCCACCTGCGCCTGGAGTGGGTTTATGGCTATCGTGGGCATCAGTGTCGGAACAATCTCTACTATACCGCTTCCAAAGAAATCGTTTATTTTGTTGCGGGTGTTGGAGTGGTTTACAACACGCGGGAGCATAAGCAAAAATTCTTTCTGGGTCACAACGATGATATAATCAGGTATTTTATCTTGTTTTTTTTAAAACGCAACTGTGCTGTTATAATCCCGCTCGAGGCTCTGGCATCCCACCGTCTGATTGTTTGCAAAGGTAAGGCAAAATGTAATCGCGAGTCCACAAATCTGGTTAGTTCCTTTTGGACTTTGAATTAACTGCTTAGTGTACGTCAAGAATTAAAGGGTGTAGATTATAGAATTTGAAAAGGGATCATATTTGATTCACAACTTTCCCCCTCATGTTCCTTACCTACTTGGATAAATTCAGATTTGAAATATTTAGCAAGAAGATGTTCATAAAGCTATTGTTATTTCCGTTAGCCATGTCAAAATATTATTAATTTGAAATCCCTATCTCCTGTATAAAGGCGACTCATTTTGAATTACGATGCTTACATAAATTACATTCATATCTATCTGTTGTGATCCGGATAAGCTAGCTAATTGAATGGGTTGGTCCATGTTGCAGGTTGAGATTGTATTTAGGCCTATGAAATGTATCTTGCTGTTAGATTCATACAGCGCCCGGTATAGTCCAAGCTAACCAAATTATGTTTTGTTGGCATGTTTTATATCCAGTTGTTCACCATGGAGTGTGCGTTTTAAGTGACCCTGAACGCCAAGTTTCTAGTACGTAACCATTGATGGTGATTGCATGCACTCCAATTGGAAACCTGCAACTTTGAAAACCCTCTCTGGAACGGTTTCCAGCACTAAGTAAAAACGGATCTATTTGTTAAAGGGAGCGATCCTCGGATGATTGTTCTTTTTATACATTCGGATGGTTTCTGTTACGAGAGCGTTTTATAGAGCTCAAGCAGCGGAACCTAGGCCATTGTTTAATAAATAAAAGTGCCGTGCATTCCCCTTTGAAGCTGTGGTACAGTTGGTCAGAAAATTCATAACATGTATAATTTATCCGATGTAGTAATCCACTTTTAGATTCCGCGGTGCGCATCTCTGTGTGTAGAAGGATGGTTCTTGACTCCAAATTACAAGGGTTAAATCTTACAAACGACAGGTGGACTGCCGTTCGCCTTCCTTTGAGTCAGAAGACATGAAGCGAAAGATTTAGTTGTTCAAATGATTTCCTGAGAGACGTTTGGACAAAACGTGAAAATGAGCATGGTGTAAAGTGTTTTGAAGAACTGATAGTTTAATCATTGTAATTTAGCACACATAAAAACGTATGTTTTAACATCCCATATCAGTCGTAATAAAGTTGACATTGTGTGCAAATAAATTGAAATTACAGAATAAACAGGATTGTCTTACCTAAATTCAATCATTTAAAGTCGTTACATAATGTACTCAGCTGGGGTAAGAACAGCTGATAAGAATGTGTACTTAGAGGGTAATGGACGGGGTGAATTACAAGGATGTAATTTTATCCAAGGGATATAAATGACATCCTAAATTATGTAATTGAAGCTTAACAGGTTGGCAATTGCTATTTGGACCCAGAGACTGGCAGATACCCTTGAACTTGATCCTGGCATTTCATTTTGGAAATAAATTTGTGCAAAATTTTATGATGGTGACAGTTGGCATTTAAGTTCCTTGTGAGCTCGGTGATATACTAAAGTAATGGGAATGCTTTCAACCCTTATTGCCATCAGCATAATTGGGTATGATGGGATACAAGTATAGAATATTTCTGCTTGTAAAGACATCCAGACTAAAAAGTCATAAATACAAGCTAGTCAATCAATTCGATAAGGAATTGGAGAAAAATCTCATTACTACAGTGTACACTGCTGATCATATCCTGGTTAACCAATGTTTTTATATGCTTAAAAGGCTAGACTTCTAAAACAGCAAATGGAAGAATTTGTTCAGCACAGAAATCTATGCAGGGCAGTGAAAAAAATCAGCACAAAATATGTGCCTTTTGCTTTTTAGAGAGACTACCTGCTCTAAAATGAGATCCGATGTCCATTGTAAATGTGTGGATGTAAATCAGTCAGAATGGGTTATCTGGTTGGATTGGGACATATTTGGGTCTTGGAGGGATACATGAGATAGATTGGGGTCGTCTGGTGATGGAACCTTATCAGGTTGGACTGGGGTAACTAGTCAAACGCTTGACAGCGAAGGAAGGGTAGTTGAATGCAGACATAGGGACAGGTTCAAGAGAGTCAATGTGAGTGATGGGGGTGCAGGGGGGTGGGAAAGTGTCAATTATACAGCCACATAGAAGTAAGACCAAAAAATCCAAGCCTAAAATTTCCAGGGTAACTATCCACAGAAATATTTCAAACCTGTCTGAAGCCCCTGACTCAAACCAAGTTGGAGATTTTTTTGAGGATCCCAGGAAGAAGATGAATCACGAAGTGAGTTCAAATTTCCTGGACAGCCCTTGTGGAAGTTGGCACTTTGCGACTTCTTAAGAACCATGACATGCATTTTGAGTTTGGTCCCTGCCCTCTGACAATTGGGCGACTGGCAGATCCAAGCTAATGTTTGTACTTCCAGATGATGTTCAGTTCAACAATAAATTATCCATTTAAAGTGAATTCACAGACTGTGGTTTTTTAATGCCACATGTGAATAATTACAACTCTACAGCATTACTAAAAATGGCGCATAATCAGAATGACTAGCAAACTGATTCATTACCAGCCCAGCTCTTCCCCTCCACCCACTGCATCCCAAAACCAGTCCAACCTGTCTCTGCCTCCCTAACCGGTTCTTCCTCTCACCCATCCCTTCCTCCCACCCCAAGCCGCACCCCCAGCTACCTACTAACCTCATCCCACCTCCTTGACCTGTCCGTCTTCCCTGGACTGACCTATCCCCTCCCTACCTCCCCACCTATACTCTCTCCACCTATCTTCTTTTCTCTCCATCTTCGGTCCGCCTCCCCCTCTCTCCCTATTTATTCCAGAACCCTCACCCCATCCCCCTCTCTGATGAAGGGTCTAGGCCCAAAACGTCAGCTTTTGTGCTCCTGAGATGCTGCTTGGCCTGCTGTGTTCATCCAGCCTCACATTTTATCATCTTGGATTCTCCAGCATCTGTAGTTCCCACTATCTCTGTTACTAGATCACCATCTAACCAAGACACCTGGTGGTGTGTGATGCAAATTGCAGTAACTGGAGATGTTCATGCTCAGAACAAAAAGGCCGATAGGAGAATAAAGGAGTTGTAGAAGAAATGTCTAGTAAGTCAGAGTTGTTACACTGCAGAATGTGGCTGTTTGGGCCATCTTGTCAACGCCAGATCACTGTATGGCAGCTCCCCTTCTCCCATTTCCCCTGCCTTTTCCGCATAGCCCTGAAATATTTTTCTCTCCAGGTGTTTGTCCAATCCCCTATGGAAGCCATTATTAAGTCTGCCTGCTGCACTTTGAAGCAATGCATTTCTGATCTTAAGCACGCACTATTCATGTAAATTCTTCCTCATGTCATTGGTACTTCTGTCAACTGCCTCACATTGGTGTCCTGTATCTATTTTGTCTTAACAGATGATTTTGCATGCCTCCATCAAATCTTGTCCCTACTTTCTCTCAGGAGAGCAATTCCAATTTCACTAATTCATTAACATGAAGTCTTTTATTCAAGACAAAAACAGTCCCGTCAATGTTTTCATCAGTATTCAATCAGGGTAAAGAAGTATCACTGAGGAGGCAAATTTACTTCCCATCCCTAATGATCCTTGAAAACGTAATCAGTGAGCAGCCTTATCGAACAGTCACAATCCATCTCGTTATATGCAGTTCTGTTAAAAAGGAGTTCCAGGATTATGACTAAGTAACAGTGAAAGAATGGCAATATATTTAAGGTCAGAATGTGTGTGGTTTTGAGGGGAAAATGCAGATGTTGCTGTTCTGAATGTGTGCTGTCCTTGGTCTTACCATGGAAGAATCCAAACTTATGTCAAAAGTCTGAGTATACATCCAGCCTAAGTTAATTAATTGTCTTTATTAAGAAAAAGAGTGCCCTTAACAGTGGCCCTGGACACCCGATTGTGCAGTTCCCTTCAGTGCAGCTGCAATCATTCACTGCCATTCTGTTTCTTGTCACTTAGCCAACTTTGAATCCATGCTGTCACATCCCATTAGCTTCAACTTCGCTGCCAAGCTCGTTACGTGGCACATTAACAAATGCCATTTGGCAGTCCATATACACCATGTCAACCACAATGGTCTCTTCAGCTATCAACAAAAATCTGCTCTTTAACTAATCAGTGCTGGCATTCCCGAATCAATCCACACCTTTTCCAGTTAATTGCCAATTTTGTCCTCAACTATTTCTCACAGCCAAAGTTAACTTTACTAGCTTGTAAATGTTGGATTTATCCTTGCACACTTGTTAACTCACAGAATTAATGTTTGTAGTTTTTATGACGATTGAGGACATCGGGATATTTTTTTTTATTCATTGATGGGATGACAGCATCGCTGGGCAGGCAGCATTTATTCTTCATCTTTAATTGCCCAGAGGGCAGTTAAGAGTCAAACACATTGCTGTGGGTCTGGAGTCACATGTAGACCAGACCAGGTAAGGATGGCAGTTTCTATCCCTAAAGGGCATTAGCGAACCAGATGGGTTTTTCCGACAACCAACAATGGATTCACAGTCATCATTCGATTGTTAATCCCAGATATTTATAGAACTCAAATTCCACTATCTGCTCTGGTGGGATTTGAATCCAGGTCCCCAAGACATTATCTGGGTCTCTGGATTAATAGCCCAGCAATAATACCTCAAGGCCATCGCCTCCCTCTGCTGAATGGTTTTCCTTCTATTTGGAGGGCAAGCCATGAGAATTTGGAGTTCTAGTTAATTATTTGAAAGATTTGCAAAAGAAGGTGGATGCAAAATGGATAATCTTCTGGTCTGAGCAAATTATTGACTGTTAATCTATTCTAATGTATAAATTAGTTGAGTGACATTATTTAGAGTAGTGGTTCCACTAATATTGCAGGTGGTGAGTCAGCAGGCACAATTGAGCACTTTCTCCACTGGCGTAATGGGAATTAAATAATGGGGCAATTTGCACTACACAGTGCCCTGGAAATATGCTCTCTAGCTCAGAATTCATGAGTTACTTGTTTGCTGGAAAATGGGTTAATGGTGCACACTAAGTTTGAAGTTTCGCAGCTTTAATGGAGTTGGATTGAAATATGTGCAGTTTGAGGGCTTTTGTGGTGCTGTTATAGTTATCAAGATTCAAGTTATATCTACTCCAGAGACGTAATAGCATCATTGACCAGGAGGGATCAAATTATCTACAATATGTTGTCTATTATGGATCCTTAGTGGAGACTGGAACATGATAATATTTGCATGGTGACGTTGGAAAACTGATGAAGAGACAGTGGTAGTTTGAAATACTGTGCAAGGTGAAAGTGACAAGTCTGCAAGAGCCTTAGAGGGAGAGAGGACTTGTCCAGTAACTCTCATGATATTTGCATCTACATGTCCAACATGTACGTAGCTTTGGCAATTCACTAGGTGTTCTGTGTACTTATTTTGATTTTTGTTTTCCCTCGGCAACTCAATGAAGCAAAGGAGTACCAACTATTAGGAGGGCTATGAAAATAACAACATAAATGACTTGAATAAGTGAGTGGGAAATAGCTTTTCTGACTGTGTAAATCTTAACTGTAACTCTGGGCCTGTTTTGAGTATTATTTTTGCACAGTAATTCAAACACTGATTACGTTCTGAGGAACGGTCCCCACACCCAAAACGTTAACTCTGATTTTTTCTTCACAGATGCTGCCACACCTGTTCAGCTTATCCAGCAACTTCTGTTTTTGTCCCTGATTTACAGCATCAGCAGGTCTTTTGATTTTTATTGCTTATCACCTGACTGCTTTGAGTTGTATTCAATGATATTTCTGTCTCACATTCTCACTAAAGAAGTGAAGGGTAGAATTAGGTTAAGAGAGGAGACTTATTATTCTTGCAATCTTATAGTAATTCTGAGGATTATCAATGTTTTTAGAAATTAGCAAAAGACTAAAGATCCGTTAAAAGGGAGGGAGGGGCTGGGGCAATAAAGGACATGAGAATAAACTTCCCAGGAATGTAAAAACAGATTATAAATGATGAGGACATTGTTAAAATATTGAACAAATCATCAGACTGCCTTGTCAGTAGAAGGCACAAATCACAGCATAAATGGACAGTAACCTGGAGACTAATAAGAAGTAAATCAAGCTAATTTATAATAACAGAGAAAAACAATATGAGAAACACATGAGAGATGAATAGCTGGCAAGTTCCAAAGACTTAGAGGCTATATATTAAAATTCTAAAAGAAATAGTTGTAGAGGTAGTGAATGCCCTAGTTACAATTTTCTCAAATTCCACAAATTCAAGGAAGGTTCCAGCTGCTTAGAAATTATAAATTTAACATTGCTATTCAAGAAAGTTGCGTGTGAGAGAGAGAGAGAGAGAGAGAGGCAGAATTAGAAATAGAAAGAGAGAGAAAACAAGGGACTACAGGTCAGTTAACCTGATATTATTCATTAAGAAAGTACTGGAATCTACAAAACAAGTCTTAACAATGTACTCAGAAAATCATAATATGGTCAATGCCAACATAGTTTTATAAAAAGGAAATAGTGTTTGACAAAGGTGTTCATTTTTTTTAGCACGTAACCAATAGGTTAGCTGAAGGGAAACAAAAAGTAGCTGTGGTAAGGATGTTTAAAAGGAATTTTTTATGGTGACCACAATAAGTTAAAATACAAGGATAACGTCTGATGGAGTTGGGTAATATTATTAACATGGATAGTAGATTGCTTAATGGACAAGAAGCAAGAAGCAAAGAACTGCAATAACGATTGTGACATAATGAGATTCATGAAAATCATGATATAACAGAACACATGACTTTGACTTCTGTAAGAGAGAAGACATCAGCCTAGAATGAGTGGTATTTAGAATCTTCTATGTAGAGATATAAATGAGTGTTACAGTACATGGAGTTGAAGAACCTTACTGAGTGATAGAAACATAGAATCCCTACAGTGCAGAAAGAGGCCATTCAGTCCAGTGAGTCTGTACTGACCCTCCATACATCATTCCACTGAGACATAGCCCCCCTAACCTATACCTATAATCTCACATTTACCATGGCTAACGCACCAGCCTGCACAGCCCTGGACACTGAGGGGTAATTTAGCATGTCCAATCCATCTAACCTGAACATCTTTAGATGGTTGAAGGAAATAGAGCAGCTGGAGCAAACACTAATAACTACCCTAGTCCATAATCAAAGCCTTGTGGTGGGGTGTGCATGAAGTGTGAGTAAAAGCCTTCAGTGGCAAAATCTGAAGTTAAAACAAGAGACAGAAGCTTGGCTGAAATGGTAAGACTGCAAGGGCAGGACAGGGGCTTAGAAGACTTTGAAGGTGCAGCTGAGTAAAAAGCAGGAACATGCTGAAGGTTTGGAGAGGAAATTAAAAGCTGGAAAAGCAGAAGAAGCTACAGGTAGTAAAATACTTCAGAAGACTTTTGATTCCAGGGCTACATAGCAGTAAGACTTCAAGTAGACAAAAGAACCTCTGAAGACTTTGAAGCCTAGCCATGATTTAGCTATACAGTGGACGCCAAAAACACAATCAAAACATTTCAAGAGTAAGAAGAAAATATCCAATACTCACCCAGGTCAGTCAGACGCAGTAGTCCATAATGATGACAGCTCTACTGAGACTTTGCCTCAACCAATTGATAATGTGCAAAGAACCCAAATGTTGTAGTTCTAGAGATAGTGGGAACTGCAGATGCTGGAGAATCCAAGATAATAAAATGTGAGGCTGGATGAACACAGCAGGCCAAGCAGTATCTCAGGAGCACAAAAGCTGACGTTTTGGGCCTAGACCCTTCATCAGAGAGGGGGATGGGGTGAGGGTTCTGGAATAAATAGGGAGAGAGAGGGAGGCGGACCGAAGATGGAGAGAAAAGAAGATAGGTGGAGAGAGTATAGGTGGGGAGGTAGGGAGGGGATAGGTCAGTCCAGGAAAGACGGACAGGTCAAGGAGGTGGGATGAGGTTAGTAGGTAGATGGGGGTGCGGCTTGGGGTGGGAGGAAGGGACGGGTGAGAGAAAGAACAAGTTAGGGAGGCAGACAGGTTGGACTGTTTTTGGGATGCAGTGGGTGGAGGGGAAGAGCTGGGCTGGTTGTGTGGTGCAGTGGGGGGAGGGGATGAACTGGTTTAGGGATGCAGTGGGGGAAGGGGAGATTTTGAAACTGGTGAAGTCCACATTGATACCATTAGGCTGCAGGGTTCCCAGGCGGAATATGAGTTGCTGTTCCTGCAACCTTCGGGTGGCATTATTGTGGCACTGCAGGAGGCCCATGATGGACATGTCATCTAAAGAATGGGAGGGGGAGTGGAAATGGGTTGCGACTGGGAGGTGCAGTTGTTTGTTGCGAACTGAGCGGAGGTGTTCTGCAAAGCGGTCCCCAAGCCTCCGCTTGGTTTCCCCGAAGTAGAGGAAGCCACAACGGGTACAGTGGATGCAGAATACCACATTGGCAGATGTGCAGGTGAACCTCTGCTTAATGTGGAATGTCATCTTGGGGCCTGGGATAGGGGTGAGGGAGGAGGTGTGAGGGCAAGTGTAGCATTTCCTGCGGTTGCAGGGGAAGGTGCCAGGTGTGGTGGGGTTGGAGGGCAGTGTGAAGCGAACAAGGGAGTCACGGAGAGAGTGGTCTCTCTGGAAAGCAGACAGGGGTGGGGATGGAAAAATGTCTTGGGTGGTGGGGTTGGATTGTAGATGGCGGAAGCTTCGGAGGATGATGCGTTGTATCCGGAGGTTGGTGGGGTGGTGTGTGAGAATGAGGGGGATCCTCTTTGGGCGGTTGTGGCGGGGGCAGGGTGTGAGGGATGTGTTGCGGGAAATGCGGGAGACACGGTCAAGGGCGTTCTTGATCACTGTGGGGGGAAAGTTGCGGTCCTTGAAGAACTTGGACATCTGGGATGTGCGGGAGTGGAATGTCTTATTGTGGGAGCAGATGCGGCGGAGGCGGAGGAATTGGGAATAGGGGATGGAATTTTTGCAGGAGGGTGGGTGGGAGGAAGTGTATTCTAGGTAGCTGTGGGAGTCGGTGGGCCTGAAATGGACATCAGTTACAAGCTGGTTACCTGAGATGGAGACTGAGAGATCCAGGAAGGTGAGGGATGTGCTGGAGATGGCCCAGGTGAACTGAAGGTTGGGGTAGAAGGTGTTGTAGTTCTAGAGGTTGTTTTTCATTATTGGTTTCTCATTAAAGTCCACAATTTAAATTACAGGACACAAAAAAGACATGGTTTTTACATCAGTGGTCAAATTAGAGCAGAATTTAAACTCAACAGGAGCAGCTATTTCAATACTTACGGTTAGCTTGTCATGATTGAAGTCTGAGGAAGTTAGACCAATAAAACTGTAAGGTCTGCGAGCTATGGATTTATTGCACATGCAAAACACAACAAAATGTTTTCACAGACAACAAAATGTCGGTGAAATATGATATAGGCTATTTAGGAAATACCTATGAGACATGTTAAAACAAACCCCTGTAGGAGGTGGGACTTGAACCGAGATTTTCTGGCTCAGAGTTAGGGACACTACTGCTGTGCTTCAAGAGCTCTCTTAAACATGAGAAATACTGAAGAAACAGGATACATAATTTCTGGAAAATGCAGACACTTCTGCTGAAGGTCTTTTAGAGTACAAAGAGTACGCTGGAATGAAGACGGGATTGCCAAGAATTCCCCAAGCTATTGAAGGTTTTACACCAGTGGCCTCCAACCTTTTAAAGGATAAGATCATTTTTTTGAATTTAAGCGCAACCCAGAAACTATTCCAAAGAAAATACAGAATAAACAGTTTATTTTGCCAACATTTAAATTTGAAACCATTTATATATTATGAGGATTAGAATTACCTTTATTTTCACAAGTACTCACATGGGTGAGGTGAAAAGTTTACAAGTAATCACTTAACAGTGCCATTTTGCAAACCTCAGTACAAATTCTTAGAGGAAAAATAAAGGAATTTAAAAGTCCAACAATAAATTAGAAATATTGAGAAATAAGAGTTCAGAATAGCAATCCTTCCAACCCATTGCTAGGCTTCGCCTTGAGGCTGGGAGTCTGCAATGGCTTTCACTCCAGTCTTCGCCAATGCTGCCCAGGGATGGGAGGTTAAAAAGGGGAAAAATGTATAAAGAGAGAGAAAAGAAGAAAACAGATGGATGGAGTAGATGAGCTCCAGCTCAGGTGTCCTCTCCCCACCAAGTTTTAGTGTGACACCTGTGACTGTACATTATCTGTATACAATTGTATATAGCCCATCAAATGGTTACTTGCAATACTTGAACTTGATTATACTCATTTGGGAGAACACTGTCTTGCAGAGTATCAAAGTACGCTTTCACTTTAAAAGCATAGGATGATAGGAGTGGGTATTTTTCTGTTTGAATCCCCAGAAGTTGCTGACCACTGATCTGAATTGCAGCTCAGAATCATTTTGCAAAGGTAATTACTTACATATCAAACCCACTGCTTTGTAAATGAACCCTCATGGGATTTGGTAGGCAACTCAATGTCTACTTGTAGGGATGGATTTTGAGATAAACTTAACTATTTGCTCCGTCACATCCAATTAATGAAATTGTCTGTTGAATTCCTGTCACACTTTCAGGTGTGCATTGAAGTTTTCTGGGTGGAAACATCTTTTTTTGTCTTTGATATTTTCAAGTGTTTTTCTCCAATCTCAGGAAGTGAGACAGCATTTTGTTTTTTTTAAATGGTGGGGCCACAGACCCGGTTTCAATTTGATTGTATTCCCAGCCCTGATTATATGTGATAAGTCGCCGTCTTTTTTGTGCAGATCACAGTGCAACTCTGATCCCTTAAAGGCATAACATCAGAGATCAAGCAACAACACATTCTCTGACAGCTCATTGCACTCTTCATTCTTGGATTTCAGAAAAGTGACAATACAAGCAGCAGATCTAAAAATCTTTGCAGGGCCTTCCTCCAAAATAACCACTTTACCTCAGGACGGAGGATTAGTTCACTATTGTCACTATTAGTCAACATTGATTTCTTCAAGTAAGAATTTTAAAAAGTGGTATTGAAGGGGTCTTGTTCGAATGGAGTTTACAATCTTAACAACAGCTTTTGTTACATGAGAAAAGCCCATAATATATTTGCTAATGCTTGCTATTGGATGATGCAGTTGTAATCGAAGGAAGTCAGGGAATCTGAATCATTTTTGCAAAATGCAACAAATCCCACTTGTGCCTGACATGCTGGTGCACCATCAGTTGTGATGGAAACCAGTTCTTGATTGAAATGGTTTATTCAAGCGCTTGCCTTTTTGAATTTATTGCAAGTATCCTCACCTCTTGCTCTCTCTTTTAAGAGGCAGAAGTGCGAGAAAATCCTCCTCAGTTATGTCCTCAAAACCATGCGTACTAAAACAGTCAACTGAGCTTTGTTGTTATATCAGTGGATTCATCAAACTGCAGCAAGAAGCATTCACAATCCTTCAGGCCATGCTATAGTTGCTGAAAGACACATTCAGGCAAATCCAGAGATAACAGTGTGAGGCTGGATGACCACAGTAGGCCAAGCAGCATCAGTGGAGCAGGAATGCTTGATGTTTCGGGTTGGGACCCTTCTTCAGAAATTTCTGAAGAAGGGTCCTGACCTGAAACGTCAAGCATTGCTGCTCCACTGATGCTGCTTGGCCTGCTGTGTTCATCTAGCCTCACACCGTGTTATCTCAAATTCTCCAGCATCGGCAGTTCCTTCAGTAAATTCCACTCATTTTGCTGCTGTGGAAGCATCAAGTACCATGTTCTGGATTGTTATTATTGTTTCTTTTCTGTTCTTAAATTATTTAAATGAAGCATTAGTGGCTATAGTAATTGCTTCTTTGATTACTTTGCCATTTACAGATGATTTCTTGTGTTCGCCAGAAGATATTAAATGCATAATTACTGGTTAATTCAGGCATTACTGTCCAGTGCTATGTTAGAAAAAAATCATGATTGTTGAGCTTTCATAATAGCCTTGAGCTTGTCAACTTTCTTTGTTCAAAGCATAATTTTTAAGGAAAGATTATCCCTGAATTTACTATGCATTTTTGTGTGCTGTCATTCCTAATTTCCCTTTTTACTTATCAATATACTTTTAGTGGCATGGAAGGCAAACTTTCTTATCTATCTTGTTGTGAACGGAAATTCATTTTGCCACATTGCATAGAAGTTGTGCTTTTTTTTTTCTTTTTTGATAGGCCAGTTTCAGCACTCCTCATTAATATTTCACCTTGTCATTTGTGACAGCATTCTGATGCTGGCCAGATGGCATGCCAACCCCTAGGTCTGCTGCACTGGAACAGCCAGAATGTTGCCGTTGCTTTCAAGTTTGGAGGTGCAGAAGTTCACTTCTGTAATTGCAATTTGTTTCTGGGGTCCCAAACTGCCTTGTGTTGCTTGGATATTGGTTACAGCAGTAATTTCTGGAATTTTTATTCATCCTGCATGGACCTATTAGATGAGCGGGTAAAGGAAACAAATAACTGCAGGTCTACAAAGAATGAGCTGAGAAGTCAGATTAGTTGAGCTGATCTTAAAGTGTCTGCCTGGACGTGATGTGCTGAATAGCTTCCTATGTGTCTGGTACTGTAATGTATTATCTTCAGATATTAGTTCACCTAATTTGTGCATCCCTGGGTGGTACAGACAATTTAGCATGGCTAATCCACCTGACTTGCACATCTTTAGACATTGGCAGGAATCCAGAACGCCTGGTGGAAACCTATGCAGGCATGAGAAGAACATGAAAATTCTACACAGACAGTCACCCGAGGCTGTAATTGAACCTGGTTCCCTGGTGCTGTGAGGCTACAGTACTAACCACTGAGCCGCTGATCCACTGAGCCACTGATCCACTGAGCCACTGATCCACTGA
Source organism: Stegostoma tigrinum (assembly GCF_030684315.1). Classification (NCBI taxonomy): domain Eukaryota; kingdom Metazoa; phylum Chordata; class Chondrichthyes; order Orectolobiformes; family Stegostomatidae; genus Stegostoma; species Stegostoma tigrinum. Next base: position 31,415,421 of record NC_081363.1, read on the forward strand.
GCCTATTTGAGGTTAAGTACTTTGGAGAGTGAACAGAGAACATAGAAAAGTACAGCACAGTACAGGCCCTTCGGCCCACGATGTTGTGCTGTGAAATAATCCTAATCCAAAAATTAAATAACCTAACCTACATTCCCCTCAATTCACTGCTGTCCATGTGCATGTCTAGCAGTCGCTTAAATGTCACTAATGACTCTGCTTCCACGACTACCACTGGCAAAGTACTCCATGCGCTCAGAACTCTCTGGGTGAAGAGCCTCCCCCTGACGTCTCCTCTATACCTTCCTCCTAACACCTTAAAACTATGACCCCTCGTGGCAGTCAATCCTGCCCAGGGGACAAGTCTCTGGCTATCAACTCTATCCATGCCTCTCATTACCTTGTACACCTTGATCAGGTCAACTCTCTTCCTCCTTCTCTCCAGAGATGTGTATCTCCATGCAAAAGGAAATGTTTATAGTATGTGGAAACGTGAAAGGTTTATAAATTACTTCATGAGGCTGGTCACAAGTCTTTGGTAGCATCACAGGGATCTAAAGAAATTTGAAAAGTGGTCCTGTGCATACAAAGATTCATGCTTATGCTGATAAGCAACTATGGTATAATCTATGTTGAAGTTAACTCACAAGTAATGACAGATACACTCCCTCTTAAACAGCAGTGGATCAAGCAGGAACAAAGATCTTGTTCTTGTTCAAGATGCAGATTCTTATTCTATTGCTTTAACCTGTTTGCCAGCAGCAACTGAGGGCAAACTCAAGACAAATCATGCAGCCCCAAAAGCTGGCCAGGACTGCACAAAGATCAGACAACTGTCTCCAAGGGGAATTGAAATATAGTTGAGATTTTTTTGGTGTTTCAATAAAGTAAATGCAAAGAAGAATCCAATAGAATTCTACAGGGAACATCTAGATGCCACAAAGAAGCAACAATCAGTGCGTGGTGTGAGTAGGGCATTTTGCAATATATGCAAGATTAAACTTTGTTATACTAAATGTATGCAATCCATAGCCAAGTGTTCACACAGCCGGTGCTATCATCGAGATTTCCGGAAAATTTGTTTGAGTTTAGAGAGAAGGTATATTTAGCCCTTGATGACTTTTATTCAAGTGCCTGGATTGAAGTGTAAGATTTCATTCAACCTCGGCAAATGTGGTAATCAGAGCACATTAGAGGTTCTTGGCAGTACGTTGATCCCAGGAAGAATTTGTATTGGAGAATGTAACTCCATTCACAAATGGGAAGTTCACTTTGGAGGCAGCCATCAACCAAGTGACACATTCCTCAGTCAAAAAGAGTGGAAAAAAGTGTGGTCGATGTGTGAGGTCAATGATGTATAAGAATCTGGACATGAACTCATTCTTCTTGGGAACCCTGCAGCCCAATGGTATCAATGTGGATTTCACAAGCTTCAAAATCTCCCCTCCCCCCACTGCATCCCAAAACCAGCCCAGCTCATTCCCGCCTCCCTAACCTCTCACCTATCCCCTCCTCCCACCTCAAACCGCACCTCCATTTCCTACCTTCTAACCTCATACCGCCCCCTTGACCTGTCCATCCTCCCCGGACTGACCTATCCCCTCCCTACCTCCCCACCTACAGTCAACTCTACAGGCTCCATCCCTGCCCCTTTAACTTGCCTGTCTGCTCTCCACCTGCCTTCTCCTCTATCCATCTTCGATCTGCCTCCCCCTCTCTCCCTATTTATTTCAGAACCCTCTTCCCCCTCCCGCTTTTCTGATGAAGGGTCTAGGCCTGAAACATCAGCTTTTGTGCCCCTAAGATGCTGCTGGGCCTGCTGTGTTCATCCAGCTCCACACTGTTATCTCAGATTCTCTAACATCTGCAGTTCCCATTATCTTTAAGTAGGAATACAAGCTGTGAGGAGGAAACAGAGGTTCTAAGGAGATACTCTAAGGTAAGTGAGTGGGCAATATGGTGGCAGATGGAGAATAATATGGGGAAGTTATTTACTTTGGTAGTAAGAATAAAAAAGCAGACTTTTTTTTATATGTGTGAAACTTGATGATCAGAAGGCTTTGATTATACTTGTAAAAGGAACATGAAGTTAGAATGCAGGCACTGTAAATTATTAATAAGATTAAATTGCATATTGGCCTTGATTGCAAGGGGATAGAAATGTAGGATTTAAAATAATTCTACAGAACGTGGATAGGATCTCACCTGCAATACTGTGTACAATTTGGTCTTGAGAAAGAGTATACATTCATTGGAGATAGTATAACAAAACTTTACCAGAATGGCCTCTAGAAAGAGCAGATTATCCTAGGATAACTCACTGAGACAGTTGGGATGATTATTCTCTGGAGTTTAGATGAATAGGAGTTTATCTTAATGAAGTATTCAAGATTATGAATGGACTTGACAGGCTAAATACTGAGTTGATGTTCCCCCAAATCTGGAATGTGTAATAAAAGGACACCATTTCATAATAAGGGACTAATAAATTAGAGATGAGAAGAAATTTCTTCACTCAGTGTTGTGAATCTTTGGAATTCTCTACTTCAAAGAATGCAGGATATTGCATCATTGAGTATATTTAAGACTGAGGTAAACAGATCTTTGAGCTGTCAAGATATTGAAGGATATAGGATAGAAATATTGAGCTGAAGCGAAATCATAATCATATTGAGTAGCACAGCAGGCTTGATGAGACATGGTCTATTCTTGTTCATGTTTCTGATGTTCTTCTGTAATCCCATCCAGTCCAAACAAATTTCCTGTGAAAGTAGCAATATTGATCATTTTTAGCTGGCTTGCGAGAACTTTGCAATAGGAAATTGTACTGCATGCTTGGCTTAAGTGGAAGAAGGCTGAATTGCACATGTTTGTGATCAATTGTAGAGAGTGCAGCTATTACTTCATTGAATCCCTACAGTGTGGAAACAGACCTTTTGGCCCAACAAGTTCACACCAACTCTCAGGGCATCCCACCCAGACCCGTCCCCCAATAACTCACCTAGCCTACACATCTCTAGACACTGGACAATTTTGCATGGCGAACCCATGTAGCCTGCACATCTTTGGACTGTGGGAGGAAACCCATACAGACATGGGAAAAAGTGCAAACTCCACACGGACAGTCACCCAAGGGTGGAATCAAATATGGGTCCCTGGCACTGTGATGCTGCAGTGCTAACCACTTAGCCATTGTGCTGCCCAACCTGATGGAAAATTGCTGATAAGTCAGTCATCTACTTTGAGTCGAAAAAAGTGGAATAACACTTTGAGTGTGTGACTGTATATATAAAGTTTCAGAAATGAAGTTAATCATCAATTACAAGGAGAGAAAAATGGAATTGGACCATTTCTTTCTTGTGATCAAATGCAATCTAAGTTAATAGAATTCCCTGAAAATGAAAGGATATCATTTATTTGACAGACACTTGTATCATGTAGCACAGATATCATTGAATTGATTGATCAACTTTCAATTGGCTCTTCCTAAGTAATATGTTAAATGAATTTGTGGAATCTGAACGTTACTAAGCGCAGTAAAACTTTATAGGCCCATTCTAAGATAGGAAATACGTATAAGCAACTTTTCAAAAATAATCATTGCAGTATAATCAATCACAGGCTGCTTCAAAACTGTTCGCTAATATTTTTCTATTAAAGGAAGAAATTTAAGTTGCACAATGCTCTAATGTCACATAGAAGTAAAGATAAATGCCTGTTGAATGTCTGCCAATGATGGAAAAATTGCAGTGATGGACGATCATTTCATTAGCTAATGAAAGGATGTAGAGTGATTGCAGACAGAACCATTGAAACAAGGATGATTTCAAAGGTTATATCGACTGAGGATATTAATCTAGATAATATCAGTCATTTCTTAACAAATGTATCTTAACAGCACTTTTCAAAATTGGCTGACTTCTTGTGGATAGTTTTAACTTGCCAATTAAATAAATCCTATTACTTCCAGCCATAGTTGGAAAGACTTTATAAGTCTTTAGGGAGTACATCGTTGTAATTAATACTTTGAAACAATGTTTATTTTCATTTGTTTATCCAGTTTAACATACTACAGTTTACAAATCTATTAGATTTGACTTGCTTTATGATTGATGCTGAACTGACACGGTGGCTCAGTGGTCAGCATTGCTGCCTCAAATTGCTAGGGACCTGGGTTCAATTCCATCCCCAGATGACTGTCTGCCTGTGTGGAGTTTTCACATTCTCCCTGAGTGAGCGTGTGTGTGTGTGGGTGTGTGGTGGTGCTCCGGTTTTCTCCCACAGTCCAAAGGTGTGTAGGGTAGATGGATTGGCTATGCTAAATTGCCCATAGTGCCCAGGGATGGTTAGGTTGGTTAGACAGGGGAAATGCAGGGTCAGTGTGGGCTTGTTGGGCTGAATGACCTGTTTCCACATTGTAGCAACTCTATGAAAACTTACCTGTCTGTGCAGTTTGCTGTCATTGGCGAATTATTTTCTTGTTTGTGAAGATAGACAGCGTGAGATGCTTTCTCTAAAACTGATGATTTGATTTATTGTCATGTGTACCTAAGTACAGTGAAAAGTTTTGTTTACAAGCAGTACATGCATATCATAGGGTGAAAAAACTTGGACAGAGACTTACAGGTTGCCTTGCACAGGACGTGCACTAGGCGAGATGAGCATTAGCAAGATCAGCATTATTTGAAGTTACAGAATCCATTCATCAGTCTAATAATGGCAGAGAAGAAGCTATTCTTGAACCTGCTGGTGCGTGTTCAAGCTTCTGTATCCTCTACTGATGGAAGAAGTTGTAGGAGAGCGTTATCAAGGCAAGATGAGTCTTTGACAGCATTTATTGGCAGCATTTCTGTGGCAACAAGACATATAAATGGAGTTCATGGATGGAGGGTTGGCTTCCATGATGGTCTGGGCTACATACAAAACCTTCTGTAGTTTCTTACTGCCCTGGGCAGAGTAGTTGCCGTATCAAGCTGTTATGCACTTGTACAGTATGCTTTGAATGGTGCATCAGTAAAGGTTAGTGAGGATCCTTGTGGACGTGCCAAATTTCCTGAGATGTCTGCAAAAGAAAGTGTTTTGTGCCTTCTTGACCATCACATCTATGCAGGAAGACCAGGACAGGTGGTGGTTATCATCACTCCTAGGAACTAGAATCTCCCAACACTCTCAGCCTCCGCTCCATTGGTGCAGATGGTCGGGGGGTGAGGGGATGGTGTAGTTCTCCTTTCTTTCTGAAGTCAATGATCTGTTCTTTAGTTTTGCTGCTGTTAAGAGAGAAGCTGTTGTCATTTGCACCACGACACCAAGCTCTCTATCTCCTTTCTGTATTCAGCTTCGTCATTGTTTGTTTGATATCTGTCCTGCCATGGTGGTGTCATCAGTAAATGTGTAGATGGCATTCATTTGGAATTTGGAGTACATTAGGGGGCTGAGGACCAATTCTTTTGGGGGCTCCAATGTTGAGTGTTATTGTGGAGGATGTGCAGATGTCTATCTTCACTGATTGCAATCTGTGGGTCAAAAAGCTGAGAATTCAGTTACGGACGGTAGAGCCAAAACGTAGGTCTCAGTTTTGAGATCAGTCTGGATGGGATAATGGCATTGATGGCGGAGCTGTAGTTGATGAGCAGGAGTCTGACGTAGGTATCCTCATTGTCCAGCTGTACCAGAGATGAGCACAGGGCTCGGGAAATGGTGCTGGCTTTGGACCTGTTACATTGGTAGGCAAATTGTAGAGGCAAGGCAGGCTGGGAGACTAGAGTTAATGTGGGACATGACCAGCCTCTTGAAGCACTATGGAAGTCAAAGCCACTGGGCGGTAATCATTAAGGCTTGTTGCATGTGCTTTCTTTGGTACTGGGATGATGGTGGCCTTCTTGAAGCAGATGGAGACTACGGCTTGTAGGAGGGAGAGGTTAAAGATGTCCGTGAATACCGCTGCCAACTGGTCTGCACAGGATCTAGGTGCTCCGCTGGAGACTCTGTCTGGGCTCATCACTTTCCTTTGAGTTGACTCCCCCAAGACCAATCTGACGTCCGCAGTGGTGACAGTGGCACACTATCCAGCTGGGCTACAGACCAGCAGGAAACTTACCATTTACAGGCAAGAGGTGTGAAATGAACATTTTACATTACGCAGTCACTAGAAGAATTTAAAACTCATGAGGAGGTATAGGATACGTTATTGTTACTTACAATTGATAAAGGACTGGATGAAATGCGTCTAAGAATGGTGAAGGAAGTGAAAATGGCAATTATCTTTCAATCTTCCCTTTTTTTAAAGGAGGTGCTAGAGGATTGGACAATTTTACACACAATGCCTCGGATCAACAAAGATTGTATGGATTGGCCCAGCAATCAGACTATTTGGTCTAATGTTAATGGTGTGAGAACCTATAGAATCAATTATTCAGAATAGAATTATAGTCACATGGTAAAATGTGGATTGATTTGGAAGAGTCAACATGGGTATGTTGGGTAAAATCATAACAACATGAAAGGTAAGGCAGATGAACTTAGAGCTTGGATTAGTTCATATAACTATGTTGTAGCTATTACAGAGATTGGGTTGAGAGAGTGACAAGACTGGCAGCTTAATGTTATGGGATTTAGATCTTTCAGGCAAGATAAAGAGGGATGGGGAGTTGTTTTACTGATTAGGGGATATAGTACGGCTGTACTGGGGGAGGACACCTTGGAAGGTTGAACCAGTGAGGCCATGTGGGTAGACCTCATGAATAGGAAAGGTGCAATTATTTTGGGATTGCACTAAAGACTTTCCAACAGCTATTGGGAGATAGAGGAACAAATATGTGGACAGATTATGGAAAAACGTAAAAGCAACAGGATTGTTGTGGGGCTTTTAACTTCTCCTGTCTCTATGAGGACTCCCTTAGTGTCAGGAGCTTGGATTTTGGGAGTGGGTATGGGGTTGTTTCATGTCTCCGGGAGGATTTCTTGAAGCAATGTGTAAATTGTCCAACTAGGGAAGTGCAAGGAGTAAGAGGGTGGTGAGGGAAAGGGTAGATCCACTCAATGACTAAGAAGAGAATTTGTGTGGAACCAGAGGAAATAGGTGAGGTCCTTAATGAATATTTTGCATCGGTATTCACAAAAGAGAAGTTCATGGTGGATGGTGAATTTAGAGAGGGGCATGTTGATAATCCTAGGGCATGTTGATAATCCTAGGGCATGTTGATAATCCTAGGGCATGTTGATAATCCTAGGGCATGTTGATGTTAAAAAGGAAGAGATGTTAGGCCTTCTGAAAAACATTAAGATACTTAAGGTCCCAGGACCAGATGGGAATCTATCCCAGAATACTGACGAAGGTGAGGAAGGAAATTGCTGGGTTCTTGTATGAAATATTTGTATCCATTTGAGTCACAGGACAGGTCCCAGGGGACTGGAGAATAACCAATGTTGTTCCTTTGTTTAAGAAGAGCAACACCAATAATCTGGGAAATTACAGGCTAGTGCACCTTGCCTCAGTGGTAGGGAAATTATTGGAGCTAATTATAGGGATAATTATATAGGGATAGGATTAACTCACATTTGGAAAAATATGGACTTATTAGCGATAGATATCATGGCTTTGTGTGAGTAAAGTCATACCTCAAACTTGATTGATGTTTTTGATGAAGTGTCAGAGATGATCAATGAAGGCTGGGTAGTGAACGCTGTCTCTATGGATTTTAGCAAGGCCTTTGACAAGATCCCTCATGGCAGGCTGTTACAAAAGATGGAGTCACGTGGGATCCACAGTGAGCTGTAAGATGGATATAGAGCTTGCTTGGTCATAAAAGACAGAGTAGATTGGGAGGATGTTTTTCTGACTAGAGATCTGTGACCAGTGGTTTCTGCAAGGATCAGTGCTGGTATCCCTGTTGTTTGCAACATAAACCAAATAAGTTTGTTTGCAGATGACACAAAGATTGGGTGAAGCTATGGATACTGAGGAGGATTGCCAGATGATTCGGCAAGATATAGATAGGTTGGAGTCTTGAGCAGAGGTATGGCAGGTGGGAATTAATCCCCAGTGCGAGGTGATACATTTCAGTGCGTCTAATGCAGGACAGAAGTATACAGTAAATGGCACGCCCCATTAAAGCATTAACATACAGATGGACTCAAGCGTACAGGTCCACAGTTCCCTGAAAGTGGTAACACAAGTGGATAAGGTGGTCAGGAAGGCGTATGGTACGTTTGCCTTCATTGGTCAAGGCATTGAGTATAGAAATTGGCAAGTCATGTTGTGGCGATTGTAGAATTTTAGTTAGTTAGGCCAAATTTAGAACATTGCGTACTGTTTTGGCCACAATTACCAGAAGGATGTGGAGGCTTCGGAGAGGGCACAGAAAAGGTTTTCCAGAATGATGCCTGGTTTGCTGGGCTTTAGCTATGAGGAGAGACTGGACAAACTTGGTTTCTCTTCAATTCAACTTCTGAGACTGAATGAGCGATCTAATGGAACTTTACAAAATTGAGAAGCATGGATATAATAGATAGTTGGAGTCTTTATTCCAGAAAAGAAATGTCAGTTACTAGGGGACATAGGGTTAAGGTAAAAGGGGGAATATGGGAGGCATTTGTTTTACATTGAAGATCGTAAGTGCCTGGAATACTCTGCCAGAGGAGGTGGCGGTAGAAGTGGATACAACTTTTTAAGAAGCATCTTGACAGATACATGAATAAGCAGAGAATAGAAGGGGTTTGGACTGTGTAAAGGCAGAAGTTTTTCAGTTTAGAAAGATGTCATGTGTCAGCACAATCATGGGGGTGGGGGGAGGCAAATGACCTGTTTCTGTGCTGTATTGATCTTCTTTCTTTCTTTCTTCAAAATAACTTGCTAGAGTTTTTATTTGTACTGGTAACAAAGAGCATTTGATGAGGGAAAGCATGTTATGGTGCACATGGGCTTCCAAGTAATATTCAACACAGAGCCATGCAACTTGAGAAAAGTTGTAGCTCATGTAGCAAAAGTGTCTCTAGCAACATGGAAGGGTATGAAACAGTAATAGTTAATGTGTTATTTTTCAGGCTGGAATGAGGTTTGTACTGAAATTTCCTGGAGTTAATGTTGGGACCCTTGTTTTTGGTGAGGACTATAGTGATTGTAATTTATTAGAGAAACTGTATTTTTTTGAGATTTTCAAAGCACTTCTCTTTAAATCAAATAGAAATCTTCAGACTTTTTTGGCATAAAAGTCAGTTTGTTGTCTTTCAAAACCAAATGAAGTATTTGTATTAATATAGTGTGTTAAGTGTAATGAACATCTTAAGGTTTTTATCAAATCAGTACGAAGAAAATTGACACTCGAATGGAAAGAGATTGTTTTAAAAGGATGTCTCAAAACCTTGGCTTTTCACAGAGTTGATGGAGTAGCCATTTATGTAAGTTGTACTCAATAGTGGGATTGAGACGATAACAACTCTACTTAGGGAGAAAGACAAAATTTTGAGGAACAAAGCATTTGAGACAGGATGCGTGTGCAACTTAGAGTACAAACAAGGTTAAAGATTTTTAATTTAATGCATAGAATTTGAGCAGTCACTACTGATCAGTGGAAAAAGCTGAGGGTAGAAATGAGAGTTTGTGAGATCATGTTTTCAGAAGTTGAGACTGTTGAAGTTTAGCATGTTGAGGCCACAGTTTATTTATATGACTGAGTGACATTTTGACCAGCTGTTGTACGAATTTAGGAATCTTAAGCTGTTGTTTTGAGAAGAATTAAGACATTGAGTGTACTTAAATTTGAATTGTGCAATCTTAAAAATGTCAAAAGGAGGTAGATCTGACTAACGAGCTGACCCCAACATTACAGAGAACACTAATGCAGGAAAATGCAATATCCAGTTTGTGCACAGCAAAACATCAGGCAATTGGCTAATATGTTTTAGAGATGCTGTCAGATCTGCTGAGTTTTTCCAACAATTTCTGTTTTTGTTTTGATTTCCAGCATCCGCAGTGCTTGTGTTCTTTTCTGTAAAATGCTTTAGAGATGTTGGTTGAGGCAGAGATATTCGCCAAGATACAAATGGAACTGCCCTGCTGCTCATCAAGTATGCTGATCTGATATGTTCACTTGAAGACAGAAGTAATCGCTGCTAAAAGTTCATCTGAAAAATGGCAACAACAACATTGGTAAAGTGTCAATGTTGTTCTGCAAACTAGTATCTTGAGTGAAATTTGAAGTTGATGAATTGCATAAGGTCCTTGTGGAAGCATGAGGCAGTGCTGATACAGTTATCAATAGAAGGGAGAAAGAGGTGAGGGATGGTGCAGAAGAGGGACTGTTCCACAAATTCTACAAAGAAACGGGCATAGTCAGACTTGGAGTGGAATGCCTCATCCTGGGAGCTGATGAGGCAGAGGCAGGAGCTGATGAGGCAGAGGCAGCATCTGTCACCTCCTTTTCTCTGTTATATTAATAGCTGTATCGGCACTGTCTCGTAGTCCCATGAGGAGCTCGAGCAGTTCATCAATGTTGCTAACACATTACACTCTACCATCATTCTCCTGGACCATTTCTGACACCTCCCCCATTACTCCTGGAACTCTCTGCCTCCATCTCCAGAAACTGACTCACCAGTGATATCCATTTCAAACCCACTGACTCCACAACTACCTTGACTACACCACCCTTTCATACATCTTTCTGCAAAAAAATGCTTTGCTGCTTTCATTTCTGGTTTTAAACATTTTGAAAGTCCTGGATTCTGTCCAAAATCCATGTTTTAATATTGGAGATTTTTGTTAAATCTTACATTCTTTGATTGTGATTAATGGGCTGAATAATCATAAGAACCCGGAACAGGAATAGGCAATTCAGTTCCTTGAGCCTGTTCCATTATTTAATACAGTTGTGGCTGATCTCAGCTCAGTCTCAACCACACTTTCCTGCCTTCTACCCATAACCTTTCAACCTGTTACTAATTAAAAATCTCCTCATTGAAATTGTTTAGTGTCCTAGTGTCTGCTGCACTCTGGAGTAGTGAATTATACAGATTCATGAGCCTTTCAGAGAAGAATTTCCTCCTCATCTCTGTTTTCAATTTGCCACCACTTAGTCTGAATCTATGACCTATCATTCTAGATTCTTTCTCCAGACATCTGCTGATGTCTGTTTTGCCAATTCCCTTAAGGGTCTTGTCTCCTTCAATTAGATCTCCTCTCAATCTTCTAAACTCCAGCAAGTATAGCCCTAAACTGCTCAAACTGTCCTTATAGAAAAAGCCTTTCATCTCTAGAATTAATCTAGTACAACTTTTCTGAACTGCCTTCAATGCAGCTATATCTCTAATTAGGGATCCCAATGTTTTAAAAGTGGTCTCGCTAATGCCTTGTAGAATTGCAACAACATTTCTCTAGCTTTGTGCACATTCCTTTGGCAATAAATGCCAAAATCCAATTTTGCCTCCTGTTATCTGCTGAACCTGTATGCTAATGTTCTGCAAGAGGAATCCCAGATCCCTCTGCACTGAAATATTTTGAATTTTCTCTCCACTTTGATAATAAGTTGCCTTTTTATTCTTCTGATCAAAATGGACAAACTTACACTTATCCACGTTAAACTCCATCAACAACATTTGGACTATTCACCTACGCTATCCATATCTACTTGTAAATTTCTTATTCTTAATTGCAACTTGTTTTCCCACCTATTTTAGTATCATCCAAAAATTTGGCAATGGTATATTCTATCTCTGCATCCAGGTCATGAATATAGATTGTAAATCGTTGGGGCCTTGAAGGCTGAACCATGTGGTACCCATTAATTACAGCTTGCCAACTAAAAAGAGACCCGGTTATTGTGACTCTCTGCTTTCTGTTGGTTAGCCAATTCTTCTATCCAAGCTAATCTATTAGCCCTAATGCCATGTCATCTTACCTTGTGCGTTAATCTTTTCCGCAGCATCTTAGTCAGTCATTTTACAATAGTCATAAAGACTGAACTGGGAAATGTGCATTGATAATCATGCCCCACTGTTTCACAAGCCATCCCAAAATGCAATTACCAATAAGACCAATTTGCCTGTCTGACTGTAATTCAGGAGAAAATGCAATTCACACCAGGTTTTGTCATTTACCAGAAATATTTGTTTATTGTAACATAATTAACCAAAACCAAAATACAAAAGATTTCTACTACTACTGCTGCACAACTTGATCTATTCTCCTTCAAATATCTGCACATACATGCAGGCCCATATGCACATGCAGTCATAAAGTTTGACAGATATAATGAATGGAAGAAGCATAGGGCAAGTAAGCAAAATTCCTAAGCTCAAAAGTCTAGATTTCAGGGGTATCTTTTATTTTTAACAATGAAAACATGCTGTTATCTGTGCTGTTATAATCATTTTTCTATTTGATAATTGATTTGGTGAACCTAGGTCCTTTCTTGTCAGAGTTGTTCCCTTTAAGCTTTCTTGGTTTTCTTTCTTTTACCCACATGAAAAGACAGAGGTGGAAATTTTCTCTTTGCAGGCTCCATATGCTTCTCTGTCTGTTGTCCTGGCACTTACAGTATTAAATAATCAGCAGCTCAACCTATCAGAGAGCTGTTGTTAGGAAGAATTTCTTTAACCCAAAGGACTTTCAGTATCGCTTTATCTGCCTTGCTGCTTCAAAGCAAAACAAAATGATATGGCAATATTCAGAAATATGCAGTCCTTGATTTTCATGTTGCAAAACTCTTCTGGGATTTCAGTTTCCAAGCAGGAAACAAAATATACGATCCAAGTGGTGAAAATTCCAGACGTACTTAAAACCATGTTCTGGAAGTAAACAAATAATATGTGATAATATTCTATATAAATCTTTGTAGTTCTGCTTGGCATGCTGATTATTATTTTAATTTATTCATGGAAGGTAACCACTGTCACCAAATCCATTATTTACTGTCCATACCTAAGAGATGTAGTGAACTGGTGCCTAAAGCCACTGTAGCCCCTAATGTACAGTTGCACCCACAGAGCTGTTAGCAAAAAGGTTTCCAGAATTTTCACTCCCCAACAGTGCGGGAACAATGGTGTGGTTCCAGATGAGGATGAGGGTATGATTTTGGAACAGCATATAAAGCCAGCGGTATTCCCAGGCACCCATTGCCTTTGTCCATCAGATGTCAGAGGCTTCATGTTTTATAGGTATAGTAGTAAGTGACTTGGCCAGATGTTCCTATGTATCATATAGATGATACTCAGTACTGCTATTGTACCCTGGCAGTGAAGGAAGTGAATGTTTGAGGTGGTGGATCGGGTGCTGATCAAATGGACTCTTTCATCCTGAATGGTGCTAATTTGCACCCTTCCAGGGAAGTAAGTAGTATTTACCATCGAAAGCTCCCTTAATTTGCACAGCCATTTGGAGGTTCCTTACATATAGATTATTGCGCTGATGCCATTCCAAGCATTCATTTCAGGTGTCACTGTTGCACACAGACAGCAGAAGTTCCTGCAGCAGCGAAAATAATGAAAAGGAAAGTTGTTACCTCTCTCCTGACTTAGCACATGCATGATTGTGAGCCATTAAATCACACTACTGGGCAGGTTATCCAAGGTTGCTATGGCATTTCAAGGACCACAGGTTTTTAAGTTGACATGCTTGTCGTAATTTAACGATGAGCTGAGAGATAAAAATAGCCCTAAATCATCCATGATCTCCTCTGGGAATCCAATGAGAATGATTATTTTCTAGTAAGAATTTGGTTCTATTACTAATACCAAAGATCTTTGTAGCTGATGTTTTGATTTACATTGTTATCAAAAATATACTTTCTGTAATCATCCACAGTTTAGCGTTGCACCCAGAACGAACTTTAGTTGCAACAGGTCAAGTGGGAAAGGAGCCACATATATGTGTGTGGGATACCTACAATGTGCAGACGATATCCATCCTGAAAGATGTTCATACACATGGAGTAGCCTGCTTGGCCTTTGATCATGATGGCCAGGTAAGTAACTGACATGCTAGTTAGACTTTTCATCTTACCGTGTTATGTATGAAAAAATGGAAATTAGACTAATATGGAAGGAATGTATGAAGATTTAGCACAAATCTAATAAATTATATTTTATAAATTGACTCTTCATTATTTAGTATTTCATTGTGTTGCTTGCTCGCATTAATATGTTAGATAACCTTGCTTACTTTTTATTGTGTAATTTTTTAAGTTTTCCAAACTTGTGTGCATCATTAATGCATTCTCCATGTCATTTTAGAAAAAAAAACTTCTAAGCCAGTGTGATTACATTGATTAACAGCCTTTCCTTGTGCCTTTCTTTCACCTAAACAGCCTACATTAGAACTATCCAATTTTTTTCCATTTCTGTCATCTCAGATTTTCCCATATTATTGCTCTAAATTATTAGCAGTCTATACATGAAGTCTTATTCAAACTATCTGTTAACTTTATTGAAACAGGAAGGCAGTTCATAATTCCGGTACAGTGTAAATCTAACTAAGTATGGCTTCCAACTGGAAGTTTTTTTTGGTCCCTGCTCACCTGTCTGTTTTCAAGTTCCACAATTATGCTAGGCATAGAAAAAGCTAAACAATCTTTTTTCCTATTTGAATTTCCAAGGCAGTTCTGATATTCAGAGAAATGCTCAATCCTTTGCTTAATGTATATCTCATGATTTGGGCTCAATTACAATGGGGTTGAGACCGGTATTTCAACCATAGTCAGTCATGTGTTTTCGTTTGTTGCCCCTTGTGCAGTGAAGCCAATAGTGGATCCACAAATAAGTGTATAAGTTGTCGCCTATCATCACCATCTCTGATTTTAGATATAGATGCATCTCAAATAGGTTGAGACACCAACTAAAGGACACTAGAACTTTTATTCTTTGAAATTCATTGTTGTGACACAAAAGTACTTAGAACTGATTATAGAACATAGAACATAGAACAGTACAGCACAGAACAGGCCCTTCAGCCCACAATGTTGTGCCGATCATTGATCCTCATGTATGCACCCTCAAATTTCTGTGACCATATACATGTCCAGCAGTCTCTTAAATGACCCCAATGACCTTGCTTCCACAACTGCTGCTGGCAACGCATTCCATGCTCTCTCAACTCTCTGTGTAAAGAACCCGCCTCTGACATCCCCTCTATACTTTCCACCAACCAGCTTAAAACTATGACCCCTTGTGCTAGCCATTTCTGCCCTGGGAAATAGTCTTTGGCTATCAACTCTATCTATGATTGAATTTAATTTATACTTTAACATGGAACGTCAGTGGTTGATTTTGTTAGCGCCATCTCCTCAACTGCTATAATTAGATTGTGGATGTTGGGATTATGTAGTGATATTCTCAGTATGCAATTTAGCCATAATAAATGAGGTTCTTCAGCTGTCTGTACCCAATACTATCCTATATCCTTTGAAATTAAAACACTGTCATTTGAATGACTATCCGGTAAATATTCCGATAAATCCTTAGGTTGACTACCACATACCCTCTTCCCAGGACAAAAACTATAGTGTGCGGACTCCTGATGACTTATTCTCTTTAGCAATTGTACAAAATATCCATTTCTTCATGGTGTAAAATACAAATGGTTTAATTTTGTTGATTTGCCAAATCTTGTCATTGTAAATATTTACAGCTATGGAATGTTATGGAATCAAGATGTATGCTTCACTCCTACTTCTCAGCTAGGTGTAAAAGGAAACTAATTTAAATACTTTAGAACATAGAACATAGAACATAGAACATAGAACATAGAACATAGAACATAGAACATAGAACAGTACAGCACAGAACAGGCCCTTCAGCCCACAATGTTGTGCCGACCATTGATCCTCATGTATGCACCCTTAAATTTCTGTGACCATATGCATGTCCAGCAGTCTCTTAAATGACCCCAATGACCTTGCTTCCACAACTGCTGCTGGCAACGCATTCCATGCTCTCACAACTCTCTGCGTAAAGAACCTGCCTCTGACATCCCCTCTATACTTTCCACCAACCAGCTTAAAACTATGACCCCTCGTGCTAGCCATTTCAGCCCTGGGAAATAGTCTCTGGCTATCAACTCTATCTATGCCTCTCATTATCTTGTATACGTCAATTAGGTCCCCTCTCCTCCTCCTTTTCTCCAATGAAAAGAGACCGAGCTCAGTCAACCTCTCTTCATAAGATAAGCCCTCCAGTCCAGGCAGCATCCTGGTAAACCTCCTCTGAACCCTCTCCAAAGCATCCACATCTTTCCTATAATAGGGCGCCCAGAACTGGACGCAGTATTCCAAGTGCGGTCTAACCAAAGTTTTATAGAGCTGCAACAAGATCTCACGACTCTTAAACTCAATCCCCCTGTTAATGAAAGCCAAAACACCATATGCTTTCTTAACAACCCTGTCCACTTGGGTGGCCATTTTAAGGGATCTATGTATCTGCACACCAAGATCCCTCTGTTCCTCCACGCTGCCAAGAATCCTATCCTTAATCCTGTACTCAGCTTTCAAATTCGACCTTCCAAAATGCATCACCTCGCATTTATCCAGGTTGAACTCCATCTGCCACCTCTCAGCCCATCTCTGCATCCTGTCAATGTCCCGCTGCAGCCTACAACAGCCCTCTACACTGTCAACGACACCTCCGACCTTTGTGTCGTCTGCAAACTTGCTGACCCATCCTTCAATCCCCTCGTCCAAGTCATTAATAAAAATTACAAACAGTAGAGGCCCAAGGACAGAGCCCTGTGGAACTCCACCCACCACTGACTTCCAGGCAGAATATTTTCCTTCTACTACCACTCGCTGTCTTCTGTTGGCCAGCCAATTCTGTATCCAAGCAGCTAAGTTCCCCTGTATCCCATTCCTCCTGACCTTCTGAATGAGCCTACCATGGGGAACCTTATCAAATGCCTTACTGAAGTCCATATACACCACATCCACAGCTCGACCCTCATCAACTTTTCTAGTCACATCCTCAAAAAACTCGATAAGGTTTGTAAGGCATGACCTACCCCTCACAAAGCCGTGTTGACTTTGAGTTGTGCTTTGGATCAGATCTAAAATAACATGAAATGTGCGGAATTTTTGTGGAAAAGAATTCCCATCTGATTATTAATATAGCTATTCAGTGTTATTTCATAATACTCAAAAAATGTTTAGAGTTTAAATAGTAAGCTGCAAGGTTTCATGCTATTACCAAATACCATGGAACTTTTTTTATCTTAAACTGACTTTATAGATTCTTTTCTCAGTGGAGAAATATTCTCCAGTGAATGGAAAATTTGGTTAATTACAATGGGTTTGAGTAACTATTGATGTTCTGTAAGATGCAAATAAGAAGGGATTGGGTGGGAGGGAGTATTTATGAAGTTTTGTAAACCAATATAAAAATGAGGAAGTTTTTGCTAATTTCTATATCCTTTCCTCCTCTTCACAGCGTTTGGTATCTATTGGTCTGGATTCCAAAAACACTGTTTGTGTTTGGGATTGGAAGAAAGGAAGAGTTCTTGCTACTGCAGCAGGACACATTGATAGGGTAACTGCCTTTTGGCACTTTCCGTAACAAATGCCATGCCAGAAAGTTTGCAGTGTAAAGAGTATTTGTTAAACCATATAAGTAATATATTAGAAGTGTTGAGAGAAAATAGTGCGCTAGTTTATCATTAATTTGGTAAATGACTGCATAAATGGGTGAGGGCTTGAATATAGTCAAATAGAACAGAAAGAAGACATTCAGCAAGTGGAGAAAGAACATCAAATGATTCTAACCTACATTTGTGCATCTTGTGAGGCATCACAAAGTAGCATTAATTTAAGGTTCTTCAGATTTCTGGAGCAATAGTTAATGGATACCATTTAAATGGGGATTTGAATTAACAGCCTAAGTCTGATAATTATAAGGGTTTGTTCTTTAAAAATGTAAATTATTCAACAATTTCATTTCATAATAATGAAATAATAAATTTTGGTAGGATATATGTGGAGAGGACTCTAAACTAAATCATACAATTTTAGCTGACACCCAGGAACAGAGTGATGCTTTTATAAGTATGAAATTCTTTGACAGAACATGTTGAGAAGGCACTGTTTATTTTAGAAGTGGCATAAAATGCAAATACACAAGGAAGCTATGCTAGCTCTATATGAAACTGTGGTTAGTCCTATTTGGACTGTGCCTGATTCTCAGCATCACACTTTAGGAAGTGTGTTAGGGCCTTTTGAGGTAAAGCAGTAAATTTTTCTTGGAATTGTGTTGGGTATGAGATACTTGAGTTATCAATGAGACAAGAGATGGGGTTGTCCTTATAACCAAGAATGAAGCGTACATTACAAAGGGTTTTAGAGTAAATGAGGAGGATGGGTTTCCAATGACAGAAGGATTTGAGCCACAGAACGTTAATATTAGGAGGTTGGTTAAACCTCAAGTCATATTTTTACTCAGTGATTCTTTAGATCTGTAATCCACAGGCTGAAAGGGTGGTGGAAGAAAATTCAATAATAATTTCCAAAAAGGAATAGGGAAGTGCTTGAAGGAAAAACAAAAACATAGACTGAGACTGCCATTGTGTTGGGGGCTTGGATGGAGAGGAATTTGTTTAGTGTGTACAAGAAATTTTTCTGATTTAGTATATGGATGTATCTACTAGAGAAGATGCAAAACGTGACCTACTCTTAGGAAATAAGGCCACGCAGGTGACTGAGATATTAGTGGGGGAGCACTTTAGTGCCACTGACTGTAATTCTACTAGTTTTAAAATGGTGATGGAAAAGGATAGACTGGATCTAAAGGTCAACGTTCTAAATTGGAGGAAGACCAATTTTGACGATATTAAATAAGAACTCTCAGAAATTGATTGGGGGTACATCTTCACAGATAAAGGGGTGGCTGGAAAATGGGAAGCTTCCAAAAATTAGATAACAACAGTCCAGAGAGAGTATGCTCCTATTAGGGTGAAGAGCAAAGCTGGTAGGCATTGAGAATGCTGGATGACTAGAGAAATTGAGGTTTTAGTCAAAAATTTGAAAGAAGCACATGTCAGATGTAGACAGCAGAGATTGAGTGAATCCCTACTCGAGCATAAAGGCAGTAGAAGTACACTTGAGGGCAAAAAGGAGATAGTTTTGGCAAATGGGATTAAGGAGAATCCAAAGAATACATTAAGGACAAAAGCGTAAATAGGGAGAGAATAGGGTGTCTAAAAGATCAGCAAGGCCGTCCGTGTGTGGAACTGAAGGTGATTGGGGCGATAGTAAATGAGTATTTTACACTAGTGTTTACTGTGGAGAAGGATAAGGAAGATATAGAATGTGGGAAAATAAATAGTGACAGCTTGAAAATGTCCATATTGTAAAGGAGGCAGTTCTGGATGGCTTAAAATGCATAAAAGTGGAAAAATCCCTGGGACCTGATCAGATGTACCCTGGAGCTCTGTGGGAAGCAAGGGAAGTGATTGCTGGGCCGCTTGCTGAGATATTTGTTTCATTGATAGCCACAAGTGAGGTGTCGGAAGACTGGAGGTTTGCTAATGTGGTGCCACTATTTAAAAAAGGGTGTAAGGAAAAGCCAGGGACGTATAGACCAGTGAGCCTGACATCAGTGCTGGGCAAGTTGTTGGAGGGAAACTTGAGGGTCAGTATTTACATGTATTTGGAAAGGCAAAGGCCAATTAGGGACAGTCAACATGGCTTTGTGAGTGGGAAATTGTGTCACACTAACTTGATTGAGTTTTTTTTTGAAGAATTAACAAAGAGGATTGATGAGGGCAGAGGTGTGGACATGATCTGTATGGACGTCAGTAGGGTGTTTGACAAGGTTCCTCTTGGTAGGTGGTTGGCAAGATTGGATCATGTGGAATACAGGGAGAATTAGTTATTTGGATATAGAACTGGCTTGAGGGTAGAAGACAGAGGGTGGTGGTGGAGGGTTGCTTTTCAGACTGGAGGCCTGTGACCAGCAATGTGCCACAAGGTTCAGTGCTGTGTCCACTGCTTGCCATCATTAATATAAATGATTTGGATGTGAACATAGGAGGTATGGTTAGTAATTTGTGATGATACCAAAATTGGAGATGTAGTGGACAGTGAAGAGTACAATGAGATCTTGATCAGACGGGCCAATGGGCTGAGGAGTGGCAGAGGGAGTTTAATTTAGATAAATCTGACATGCTGCATTTTGGAAAGGCATATCAGGACGGGACTTATGCACCCAATGGTAAGGTCCTGGGGAGTGTTGCTGTACAAAAAGCCTGGGAGTGCAAGTTCATACTTTATTCAAAATTAAGTCATAGTTAGATAGGACAGTGAAGAAGGTGTTTGGTATGATTGCCTTTGTTAGTCAGTACATTGAGTATAGAAGTTGGGAGGTTATGTTGCAACTGTACAGGAGATTAAGGAGGCCACTTTTGAAATGCTGCGTGCAAGTCTGGTCATCCTGCTATAAGAATGATGTTGTGAAATTTGAAAGGGTTCAGAAAAGACCTACAGGGATATTGCATGGGTTGGAGGGCTTGAGCTATAGGAAGAGACTGAATAGGCTGGGGACTATGTTCCCTGGAACATCGGAGGCCGGGGAGTGACGTTATGGAGGTTTATAAAATCATGAGGGCATGATAGGGTGAATAGCCAAGGTCTCCCTGGGGTAGGGAAGTCCAAAACTAGAGGGCATAGGTTTAAATTGAGACAGAAAAGATTTAAAAGGGAACTGAGAGGCAATTTTTTCACACAGGGTGCTGTGTGGATGGAACGAGCTGGCAGAGGAAGTGATGAAGGCTGGTACAGTAACAACATTTGGGTATCTGAATAGGAAGTGGGCCAAATGCTGGAAAATGGGACTAGATTTATTTATGGTCAGCATGGACAGGTTCAACTGAATGTTCTGTTTCCATGCTGTACAACTCTCTGACTCTGTGCTAAGTTCTGGGAAAGAACAAGAGACTGAGGCTAATTGTGCCACCTTAGTGGATAGGTCCATTGCACTGAAACACCTCTTCCTCTGCAATATCATTTCCATGATTTGTAACGTGGTATTCTGAACGACTATAAGTACTTGAGTCAAAAATTAACAGTCCAGCGATAATACCACTAGGCCCTCGCCTCCCCACACAAATGGGCTGTGGCATTTAAATACATTATATCAGTCCCGACACTTTAAAAGTATTTATTTTGTTATGCAATGCACCTGTTTGTCCTTAATGGCACTTCAGTTCCTCCTTCTTGCTTTTTAATGTTTCCTTGTGAGACAATTTAATTCATTGGTGTAAAATATGCAGTTTTTACTACCTGTACTACTAAAATTACTGTGGTGATTGGCTGCCTTTCAGGTTGCCTTTGTGCTACAAACAATCAAATGCAATGACGTTTTATAGTTTGCTTGCTCTTTCGTGAAGTGATTTCCACTTGCATTTCTAAAAGGCTGGAATTTCTTAAAAAAGAATCCAAATTGATCCTGAGTAGATATGTTTAATTTTATGATTACGTTAAAGCCAAACTTCAGATAGTAAAAACTTCACATTTTATACCATCAATGAATTAAATTGTCTCACAAGAAAACATTAAAAAGAAAGAAGAAAGAACTGAAGTGTCATTAAAGACAAACAGGTGCATTTCATAACAAAATAAATACTTTTAAAGTGTCGGGACTGATATAATGTATTTAAATGCCACAGCCCATTTGTGTGCAGAGATTTGTGTGGGGAGGCGAGGGCCTAGTGGTATTATTGCTGGACGGTTAATCCGGAGACCCAGATAATGTTCCGGGGACCTGGATTTGAATCCTGCCATGGCAGACAGTGGAAACTGAATTCAATAAATATCTGGAATTAAGAATCTCTAATGATGACCATGAATTGATTGTCGATTGTCGGAAAAACCCATCTGGTTCACTAATGCCCTTTAGGTAAGGAAAATGCCATCTTCACCTGGTCTGGTCTATATGTGACTCCAGACCCACAGCAATGTGGTTGACTGTTAACTGCCCTCTGGATAATTAGGGTTGAGCAAGAAATGCTGCCTGGCCAGAAATGCCCTCATCCGTGAATGAATTTTTAAAAAATGCTTCAAACATAACAGATGTCCAGAAGGTTAGCTTTTACAAGTGTTGTTTGAATGATAGCAATAGAATGGTAAGTCAACTTGTCCCTTGGAGTAGTGCCATGGGGTCCATGTATTTTTTTGATAGCCGACAGGGTATTGACTTAACATCTCATCTTGAAGACTGCACTTTTGGTGCATAACTGCCTCAGGACTGCATTGAAGTGGCAACATAGACCATCTACTTGATCTATGACATTCTGACTCAGAGGTGAGTGCATGGATTCAGGGCTGACATTGTGAAAATATATTTTGCTGTTCCAGTGAATGTTCCCTTTTATGGTTGAACATGCTTAATAGTGAGTTTAAGATTTCAGTTTCTGAGTAATATTGTATTAACACAGGAATTACTGATTTGTCAGTGTTATGATCCCAAGTCTTTAGAGCTTGGTAATGGTATTGGTGATCGCAGGTTTATTTCACTCCTGTATTCACAATTGCTTACAGGAGAAAGATATGAAGTCTGCTTGCAACAATAGCATGAAGATCTTTCCCATGATGAATCATGTTGGATTCCTAAAGGTGTGCTTTAGTACTTTGTCAGCTAGGTTTATAAGCATGCTTTGTACAACATCCCTATTTCTTAGATAGGTACAATTAGTCCCACTTCCTTGAGGATACAGTAGGGTATCAATTTTTAGCTAACATTAGACAATTAACTAATTCAAGAATTACTGATAATCTAACAGCCTATAAACTACCACCACAGATATCTGGATAAGGTAAATAATTGAAGTTGAAGTTACTTTTTCAACTCAATGTTATAGTTGTTGTTTTGAGGCCATTCTTGCTATTTTTACAAGGATAATTTAAAAATAACCTATTTTAGGTTCCTGAAAAGGAGTTGTCAAAACTTGAGAAAGGCACATAGTGTATCAGCAAACCATCTAAATAATTGCAAGGGTATCTGGAAACTGAAATGTGTGTAAATTCCACTCATTTTCAAGGCTATTGCAAGAAGCTTTTCAATTTGTATAACAAGAAGTAATAAAAATATAAAGTAAATGTTTTTATTTTCCACAATTGAGCTATTGAACATTATCGTACAGAAGGTCATGATGTTCATGCTAACTGTTTGTGAATCAGAGACCCTGAAACTAATCCCATTGTTTTGTTCACCTTGGACAAATACCTTCTATCTTCTTCTGTTTCAAGTATTTGTCCCATTTGCCCATTGAGGATATAATGCTCTCTGTGTCAACTACTCTCTAGCAAAATATTCTATTTTTCAACAGCTGTTTGCATAAATACATTTCTCCAAAGCACATTTTCTCCTTGTCTTAATGGTATTACGTAAAGTGATCCAGCAATTACAAATTACATTACTATCTTCAGTCTATCAAAATAAAAGGCAAGTTTCACATTACTTTTTTATGGCTTTCACAACATCAGGACATCTAACATGCTTTTCAGCTATGAAATAATTTGTTCATTTTCAAAATTTGGGAAAATGCAGCGCACAATTTGCTCAGAAATATGGATAATAACCAGGTAGTGTTTTATAATTTAAAAACTTTTTCTTTAATCTCTCCTTTACCTGACTTGTTCCCGAAGAGGTTGTCAGAATCGCATGTCTCAAAGCAGTATGCTTTTGATTGGCGCCCTATCCACACCCACTGTTGACACCAGCAGCAGAGGTTCAGTACTCTGATCTGCTGACGTCGCCCTTTCTTCTTAACCCTGCCCCTCTGTTGGGGCATGGTAATCCTTGGATTAAACTCTCCAGCAGACATCAAAAAAGAGAGCGGCCTATTATCCTCTCGGACTTTCACTTTCCCATCTGCAAGATGCACCTGTCAAGACGACTTTGATAGTGCCTTCCAAATTTGTGAACTTGACCGCCTAGTTTTGAGGAAATCCTTCAAATCCCCATCAAAGATAAACTTGGACTTCTGCCTACTGTAGCAGAAATCAAAGACACCATTAAACACATGACAAATGGGAAAGCTGCAGGAGTGGCCTGAATTCCAGCAGAGATTTTCAAACTTGGCGGAGTGCAGTTTTCCAGTCATCTCCATTGACTGTTCCTGAAAAGCTGGGAGAAAGAAGAAATCCCTGCCAATCTCAGGGATGCTGCTAGCAACACCATCTTAAAGGGAGGAAACAAAGTTTTTCTGCAGAAACAACAAGAAAATTCCTACTGTCCCTCATCAAGATGATCATTGCCCAGAACCCTGCTGGGCACCTTCTCATCCTAATCACTGAAGAAATCCTTTTGGAAAGCCAGTGTGACTTCCAACAAACTGTGGAACTATAGGCATGATTTTTGTCTGCTTGACAACTCTAAGAAAAATACCAGGAACAGAACCAACTATTCCATGTGGCCTTCATTTATCTGACCAAGACTATTGACTCAGTGAACCAGGAAATACTATGGAAGACCATGTCAAAGGCCAGTGGTCCAGAGAAATCTGTAAATGTTCCCTCATTCCTCTATGACAAGATGTCAGTGATGGTCCCCACTGATTGTAATACTGTTGCAAAGTTGGGTAGAATACCTGGGATTGGAAGGCAGGACGTTAGTGTGTTTGTAAAATGATAAGGGGGTAGAGTGTGTGGTCCTTCTAAAAGATGATGTGCTTTTTATTGGCTTGGAGATGTAAAATAAAAGGTCTGCATGGAGCAGCAGGTACAGAAAGTTCGTGAAATTGAAACATTTGTATCAAAAAGCTGTATGGTAGCAAACCTGGCAGTAATCTTGTTTCATTCTTAAGGCAACCACTAAATAATCAGCTAATTAATTTAAAGCGGGCACTTAAAGACTAAAAACCAATAAAATTTAAATCTGATGGTTTTGACAACCGAGGACCAATCCTATCATAAGAAATTGATAGGTTATCAAGGGTAGAAAAGAAGAGGGCATTTGAAAACCAGTGTGAGAGCAACTGCTATCTGTTAGACTTAACAACCATCAGCCCTAAAAAGAAAATCACTGGGTCTCACAGAATGTTCCAAGCTCTGAGAACCATTGTAAGACTAAAGGTGCCGAAGTGCTCTTAGCTAATATTCATGAGACAAGAATTTATTGAAGAAAGGAGTCCCTGACTGAAGAACAGTAGAGAAGGCACAGAACATTTTGGAAGACTTATCCTGGTTGTTATTTCAAAATAAGTTTTCATTTTTAAAAGGTTTATTTGGTTTATTTCAATAGGACTTAGGAACAGCATTCCATTAGAATTTTATTTTGTTTAGGAATAGTTAGTAGTTGAGGGGGAATTGTTTAGTTTGTTAATTCTGTTAATTTGTGCACTGTTAGAGTTAGATAAATAAATTGCTAGTTGTTGATTTTATAGATTGACTACCAGGAGTTCATTTTCATTTAACTGCTCCTTTATAACAGCGCAAGAGGCCACTTTTCACACTTCTTTTAACAGATTATAGGGTAGGGTTGAGCCATTCCAGGTGATTCAGCTTTAGTTATCCGAGGGTGTTTGACCTCTGCTTTGTAACAATATGACAGAATCCTTTGCGGTCAAGACAGGAGTAGGGATGTGTCATCACCCCACCCATTTTTCCTTTCTCGCCACCATTCTTCATTTTGTCAAGAGAAAGCTTCCCAGTAGGGTGGACATAGTCTACAGGATGGATAAAAATCTTTTCCTCCCCAGCCAGTTGAAATCCAAGAAGATGAACATTGCTTGTCATGTCAGTATCAGGATGACGCCCTCATCACTGCTCTCTTACAAGTGAATCTTTGAGCTTCATTTAATTTCTCTGCAGAAGGATACTGAAAAATTGATCTCATCATCAACTTCAAGAAGACTTGAGTTGTAGAGCCATACAGCATGGAAACAGACCCTTCAGTCCAACCAGTCTGTAATGACCATAATTCCAAACTAAACTAGTTTCACCTGCCTGCTCCTGGCCCATATCCTTCTAAACCTTCCCGTTCATGTACTTACCATGTACTTGTAAATATACCTGTGTCCTCCACCACCTCAGGAGGTTCACCCCACATGCAAACTATCTGCTGTGTGTAAAAAAAAAAAAAAAAATTGCCCCTCATGTCCATTTTAAATCTCTCCCCGGTCCCTTTAAAAATATGTCCTGAGGCTCTCAATTCCCTATCCTTGGGAAAAGTCACCTACTATTAACCCTGTCTTTACCTTTAATGATTTTATAAACCTGTATAAGGTTTAGATTAGATTAGATTCCCTACAGTGTGGAAACAGGCCCTTCGGCCCAACAAGTCCACACCGT
Source organism: Stegostoma tigrinum (assembly GCF_030684315.1). Lineage (NCBI taxonomy): Eukaryota > Metazoa > Chordata > Chondrichthyes > Orectolobiformes > Stegostomatidae > Stegostoma > Stegostoma tigrinum. The sequence goes on from NC_081363.1 coordinate 31,441,658, forward strand.
CTCTTGAAGCATCCCACCCAGACCCATTCCCCTATAACCCACATGTCCCTGAACACTACGGGCAATTTAGCATGGCCGATCCACCTAGCCTGCACATCTTTGGACTGTGGAAGGAAACCGGAGCACCCAGAGGAAACCCACGCAGACATGGGGAGAATGTACAAACTCCACACAGACAGTCACCCGAGGCTGGAATCAAACCTGGGTCCCTGGCGCTGTGAAGCTGCAATACTAACCACTGAGCCGCTGTAAACCGGTATAAATCTATAAGGTCTCAACCTCCTATGCTCCAGTTAAACAAAAGCCTCAGCATATCCAGCTTTTCTTTATAACTTATGCCTTCCATACTCAGCAACGTCCTAGTAAATCTCTTTTGAACCCTCTCCAACATACTTTCCTTCCAGAACAGGGCAACCAGACCTGGTCACAGTACTCAGAAGTCTTCACCACTGTCTCATACAACCTCAACATTACTTCCCAACTCTGTGCTCAAAGGACTGAGCAATGAAGGCAAGTGTGCTGAATGCCTTTTTAACAACATGTGATGCAACTTCAAAGAACTATGTGGCTGAGCCACGAGGTCCCTCTGTTCTACAACACTGCTCAAAGCCACCCCATTAATTGTATATGTCATTGTTTGTTGTACCAAAATGCAATGCCTCGCTGTTTATCCAAATTGAACTCCATCTGCCATTTTTCAGCCCATTGATCTTCTTCACCATCTGCTATGTCACCAATTTTGGTGTCATCTATTTTATATTTTCATCCAAATCATTTATATAAATGAGAAACAAAACAGGACTGAGAACTGATACCAGTGGAACACCACTAGTGACAGACCTCTAGTCCGAAAAGCAGCCTTCTACCACCACTGTCTCCTGCTGTTAAGCCAATTATGTACCCAGTTGGCAAGCTAACCCTGAATTCGATGTGACTAAACTTTACTAATTAGTCTACCATGCTTCAAGGCTTTACTAAAGTTCGAGTAAACATATCTACTGCTCTGACCTCTAATCTTTTTGGTAACGTCCTCAGAAAAGCTCATTCAAGTTGGTAACACTCAATTTTTCTCACACAAAACCATACTGAATATCCCTGATCAATTTTTGCCCTTCTAAATGTTTATAAATTTTACCTTTAAGAATCACTTCTGACAACTTACTCACAACCAAAGTCAGACTCTTGTCATTAGTTCCCCAATTTCTCCTATAACCCTTCTTAAATAAACGTACAACATTAATTAACCTCCACTCATCAGGCACCTAACCTATAGTTATAGACAGTGCATATGTTTCTACAAGGGTCCCTGCAATTTTGTCCCTTACTTCCCATAGCATTCTGGGATATATTAGATCAGCTCCGAGAGATTTATCCACCTTTTATATTTTCTAAGACCTCGAACTTTCTCTTCTGTAATGTGAACTGTTTTTAAAATATCAATATTTATTTCCCTGAGTTCTCTAGCCTCCATTTCTTTCTCCATAGTAAAAACTGACATGAAATAAGATCTCTTGCACCTCTTGGGATTCAACACAGAGGCAACTTCTTTGATCTTCTCTCTCTCTCTCTCTCTCTCTCTCTCTCTCTCTCTCGAGAAGCTCTCCACAAGCTGGGAGAACAACATCTCATTTTCTGCTTGGGGAGCCTACAGCCTTCACAACTCAATATTAGGCGAAATAATTTTGGGGCCTGATAAAGTTTCTTGCATGTCCTTTACCCACCTGCATACCCCTGAACCTGTCAGGACATCAACTGCTCCTATCACAGCCAACCCAGTTTAATCCACTAATGATCCTTATTATCAGCTTTTCTTTCTCCTTGGCTCACTGTGATCTCACCCTTTTGTCTGCCTAACTTGTCTTTCCCTGGGCTCCATCTCCACCTATTGTTTACTCCTTCACCCAAGTCCCGGCCCCAGACCTCACCTTCCCCAACTTTAGCATAAAAATCAACATTTCCTAGCTAAAATCAGTTCTGAAGAAGAGTCACTGGACCAGAAACATTGACTCTGCTTTCACTCCACTGAGGCTGCCAGACCTAAAATTTCTGTTTACATTTCAAAATTTCCACCATCTGCAATTCTTTGCTTTTTGTTTGACGCCAGCTTTTATATCTGCCATAGGTTTTGTAAATGTGTCCCTTTCTGTCCAAAATACGAGTGTCTAATACTTCAAGTACACTGTAGAACATAGAACACCACAACAAAGGAATGGCCCACAATGATGTGCCAAACATGACTCAAAAGAACTAATCCTTCTGCCCTTGTTGCATATCCCACCACTGCTTCCATTTTTGTGTGCTTATCTAAAAGTCCCTTAAACGCCCTTATCATATCTGCCTGCACTACCACAGCTGACAGCACTTTCCAAACACCTACCAACCTTCTGCAATCCAAGCAATAATTCATTTGCTGAGACTTTGTTTTCTGTCCATTCTGTACCTTGTGAGATGAAACAAATATTTTTCTTCATGTATTTCAACATGTTCTGATTAACCCTAGTCCCTGGAACCAGAAAAAGGATTTTGGGCAAAAGACAGTTCTGGTGGGTACTGGATTGTAAGTAAGAACTTTTTTTGTGCAGCTGGTCGTCTTGACCTGAAGCTTGCCATCTCTGTATTTGGTGGAAGCCAGGACAATGATTTTGAAATGAAATTGATTCGGTACTTGGGAGAAATGAACTTGCAGGGTTACAGGATAGAGTGGGCGCAGTGAGACTGATTGGTTTGCTGTACTGAGAGTTTTCATAGACTTGATAGGTTGAATGGCCTCCTTCTGTGCCATTATGATTCTGTGACTGATTTTTCAAAACCTGTCCAATAAATTTGCATTAATCAGTTGTGTTCTTTTGATCTATTCAGTTACTTCTTGAAAATAAAATTGCAATTTATTAATTTCTCAATAACATCTCAATTTTCCATTAACAAATTCATGCTTATGGTCTTTGATTAACTCATATCGTTTTCGAGACACCACGATTTTATCACAAAGCATGAATGTGAAGAGTTTAGCCACAATTAATGTTGGGCAAATCAATCTATTGTGTCACAGTTTTACCATGTTCTCTCTGCTTCAGAAAGTTGTTACATTATCCACTCTCACACCAAAGGACGAAATTTCAAAAATAAGTAGCGAGCAATGTGCTATGTTCTTTCCTTATTTCATCAACTCAAGATGTTCTATCATCATGCTCTTGCGATTTCTAGTACCAGGTCACTACGGTTACATTAAATTGTTGTGTATCCTTTCCAAACAATGTATTTTACAGGAATTATTTGGTACCCTGTTAGTGCAAACATGTCGAAAAATTGAGTCTTCTAAATTTAAGGCAAATCATCGAATTGTAGCCTTCTAGGTTGTGATGGCATTTTGGTTCTATAATTCAATACTCTTGGGATAAGTTTGTGATAGCTTTCCCAAGAATAAATTGTTACTAGCCTGGTTTTTGATGAGCTGAGTTCCAAACTTCACATTCATTAAGGGAAACCTATCCTACTCAGGAACATTTTGAGAACAATGTTCATTGTCTTTGCACAGAAGAGCACCTATTGAATGTTTTGTACATAGTAATATTTATTTCAATGCCCATCTTGCAAACCTAGACAATATTCTTGTGCTTGAGATAATTTGATTGGGGAAGATGATTTGTTTTTGGTTTTGTATTTAAGCAATCTGCTTGGAACCAATTAACTAGTTCTAGACAACTTTGAATGTTCACTTGACATTGCTGTAAGTGACAACAGAATTTTTACTGCACAACTCATAGGTCTATGATGATTTAGAATTGTAATGTAACAGGAATAACCAAAGTATGCCAAACATTGGAGGTGAATACAGATTAAAGTATAGGAATGAAATAGAAAAGGGCAGTGAGCGTTCGATATATTGGGGAATAAAACAAATAGAGGAAAGAGTGGGGGGAACAAACTATATAAAATTATCTGGAAATTTCTAACAAAAATACAAACTAGGCTAAAATAGCTAGGGAACGTTTTATGTTATTGTAGTTTGATACAAGGGAGAGCTGCTTACTTCAGATAAGGATAAGTTAAAATTGTATGGCTATATTAACAGCTGAACAATCTGTGCTGTGAAATGAAAAAAAAACAGACTGAAGTGAACTTCCAAAATCTGCAAAAGGAAGCGGATCTAATATGAAGATTAGAGGATGTTGGAAGCATGTCAAAACAGTGCTTGGAACAGAATAAAGGGAACTACAAATAAGCATTTGTGGCAGCTGATTAATCCCACAGTCAGAAATTATTCGAATACTGTGATGGTAAATGTACAAATGAACAGTTGACATCAGCAGTAAGAGGATCATCATAGAAGTGGTTAGTTGCAGTTCTTCTATTATAGACACTGCTTTATAAGGGAAAACTGCCCAAAGAACTATGCTAATCTTTGTTGGGAATGGATGATTGTCCAAATGGATTGTTGCAGGCTGCACTTGAGTGAAGTCTGTTTTGAAGTTGGTTAGTGTACTTGTGGATTGGGAGGCAGGAAGTTAGAATTTGGTGTTTGTAAAATGCTCAGTGGGAAAGCATTGTGTGGCCCCTTTTTTTGTCCTTAGATATTTAAAATGGATGTTTGTGAGCAGCAATTTGAAAGTTTGCAAGTACACAGCACCTGAATTGAAATGTTTGTATCCACAGGCTGTACAGTTAGCAGGCCAAACCGCAATTTTTACCAAGACAACAGGATTTTGAATTTAGCTATTCAATTTAAGCTAACACTTAGATAACAAAAAACAATTAAATTTAAATCTGTTGTTTTTTGACAACATAGGACCAATCCTATTGTAAGAAATATTAAATGTCATCAAGGGTACAAACGAAGGGACAATTAGACAAAGACCAGATAGCTAACTGCCATCTAGAACATATAGCATTACAACGCAGTACAGGCCCTTCGGCCCTCAATGTTGCGCCGAATTGTGAAACCAATCTGAAGCCCATCTAATCTACACTATTCTGTTATCATCCATATATTTATCCAGCAACCATTTAAATGCCCTTAAAGTAGTCGAGTCTACTCCTGTTGCAGGCAGGGCATCCCATGCTCTGAGTAAAGAATCTACCTCTGACATCTGTCCTATAACTATCACCCCTCAATTTAAACCTATGTCCCATCACCATCCGAGGAAAAAGGCTCTCACTGTCCACCCTATCTAATCCTTTGATCATCTTGTATGTCTCTATTAAGTCATCTCTTAACCTTCTTCTCTCTAACAAAAACAGCCTCAAGTCCCTCAGCCTTTCCTCATGAGACCCTCGCTCCATACCAGGCAACATCCTGGTAAATCTCCTCTGCACCCTTTCAAATGCTTCCACATCCTTCCTATGGTGCGGCCACACCAGAGTTTTGTACGGCTGCAACATCTGCCAGAACTAATAACTCTCAGCTGTAAAGAGAGAATTTCTGGCTCTCTCAGCCTCCTCTACGTCTTAGAAAGCACCATCTAAGCACCAACAGTACCGACAGCACAACTACTTGACATTCCTGACCAAAGAATTGGCGGAGTGGGCACAAGAACTTGCCAGAAGACTCGTAACCTAGCTGTAATTTTGAGAGCCTAAATTTTTTTTAAATTTTATATAAGTGGAACATGCATTTATTGGAATAGCATACCATTAGAATCTTGCTGTTTTTGAGAGTAGTTAACAATTTGAAGGGATTTAGTCTGTTTGTTAGTAGTAGAGTTCATTTGTTCACTGTTAGTTAGATAAACAAATTTGTTACTTGTTGATTTTAAAGTGAGTGTCATTAGTTTATTTTAGTTAACCACTAGAAATTGCTGAAAGGCAGGTTACACCACTTTTCACGCTCCTTTTACAGATTATAGGTCGAGGTGTTTCTGTTTGGATGTTTTGGCTTTAGTCTGGGGTGTCGAGGGGGTGGTGTGGTGTGCAGCGGGCAACCTCTGATTTATAACAAGTCCTTCATGAAAGGGCACTATAAAATTAAGAATTAGAGTTCAATGTAAAACTTCCATATCAATAAAGAAGTCTTTGAAGACAAAAAAGAAGTTAAGTATGACACGGAACGTAAGTCAAAATGTTGAGGGAAAAGGGGAGAGAACCAAATGGGTTGCTATTTAGTTTGATGCTGGGACATTTGCAAATCCTAACTTACATTAATCTTTTAGACCCAGAAATCTAAAGCAAACTAGTTGATTTTATAGGTACTGAAGCACTGTAGTGTTGAAATTGATAAAACAGTTTAAAAATCTACAAAATTAGCATCAAATCAGCAAATGAAAGTTAGTGCAACTGCATATTCAGCTTTATTTTAGTACAGTTAATCTTATTTTTAATTTTAGATTTTGTTTTCCTTATAGATATTTGATGTTTCTTGGGATTTACACCAACCAAACAAAATGATCAGCTGTGGTGTAAAACATATTAAGGTATGTATAAAGAACTTTGAAACTAGAGTGTCTCTATTCTTTCCTTCAACCCCCACTACACACAGCTCACCACCCCCCAAACAAAAGAACACATGAACATTTCACATCAATTCTATTGATTTATTTAATTATTTTTAATTACTGAAGAAATGTTTGCTGAACAGGAATGGTATGTTCTTCACTAAAATCTGTGATCCCTTCAATTAAAGTTCAGCCGCTTTTGTTTCGCACTGAAGTTGTTCAGGCTTAATTAAATTGTCAGCTCTGGTCTTAAAACTAAAATCAAGTTAGTTATTAGAAATATTTTAATGTGTCCTCTTTTATGTGGATTTGAACTGAATTATAATCAAATTGATATGAATTAAAACTGATGCTACTACTTCTGTACATTAATATTTACTAGGCTTATAAAATATTGAATGAAGTTATTACTGAAGAGGATTTAACATAGCTTTGTCATCTGTCATGGATAAAGTGAACAATGATAAAGTGCTAATAAATTAAATTTTTATGGTATCATGAGACATAATGTTAAGAAATAGGTGAAATATTGCATTTAATTTTACTCAAAAAAAAAAATCAGAGGACTTTCTCGTGTCATATCTCAGTGGAAAAGAACTTCAATGATCTTCACTCTTTGGAGACAAAAAAATGCTTCACAAAATTTGTAATGTTTTAAAGATTACTTTAAATAAATAAAACAGCGTTAAAGAAAGGTATAAGTGAAGGTTTATGAAGATATCGGTCACTTGATCCTAAAATTAATAAGTAAATACCTTTTAAGACATCTGCAAATTTGTTGATTTGTCTGAACTGGGTTTAAAATTGTTATCAACGCAGCTAAGCAATTTCACATACTGGAAAATTAGATCCTGCAATCGCTTTTAGTTTCCTATTTTTCATTTAACTTTTTTTCTTATCAAAAAATTCAAGACTAAAAAGCAAGTATCATTTGGGAAATTTACACGACAAGAGTCATGTTGCATCCAAGATGTACCTCTGCTTCATCTTGAGGCCCCCACCATCACAGAAGCCAGACTTCAGCAATTTTGATTTGCTCCACATATATGAAGAAATGTGGTTGAGCTCACTGCTGCAACAGCACACTGATCTCCAACAACCATTCTCACCAATCAGCTCACCCTCAGCACTTTGCAGAAATTCCTCTGGACATTGCTCAAGGTTAAGGAATCTTCAGCTAATTCACAATCTTCCTTGTGATTCACTCATAAAAGTGAAAGTACAGGAAAGTCAAAGACTATGATCCCTGACAACATCCTATCTGTAATAATCGATTTCCAATACCAGCAACACACTTAGCCAAGCTGTCGCAACAGTGTAGCAAAATTTGGCTCAGAACTCAGTGAGAGAGAAGTAATGTAGCCAATTAATGTCCCATTAGTTTACCCTCAAACATTGACGAAGTGATGAAGGATTTGTTGGTAATGCCACCAGGTGGCACTTATCTGTGATCTCCTCAGCCTTACTTGGCTGAATTGCATCAAGGCAGCTTGCCTCAGCCCGCATTAAATTTAAGCTGAAGTGAGTATGCTTGCTCTTGACATCAAGACTGCAGTGATTGTAATGAGGTCAGTCAGCTGGACTTGTAGAATATGAATTCCCTGATTGGGGTTGTTAATCTGGTCCAATTGGGAGCCCTGGCTGACAGATAAAAAGGAGTATCCAAATTGCCAATTCTGATGAGGCTGAGCCAGAGTTAAGGACTTTCTAGATGTGATGGGATATAGCAGCCTCTGTGGAGTTATTTCAAAGACTGCAGTTGATGGAGTGTGGCAGCATGAAACCCTAACAAATTGAAGTCAATGGAAATCGGGGGAAGCTCTCCACTCAGTGGAATTGTGCCGAGCATAATGTAGATAATGATTGGTGTTGAAAGACAATCTTCTCAGCCTTACAAGACGTCTGCGGGTATTTCTTAGGGGACTGCTTCCCAGACAGTATGCTGCAGACAGCTCTTGGGTGTGCCACAGAAATGTTTGCAATTGTTCAATAATTTTTATTTATAAATGTAAATTTATCATCAATTTATTCAATTTTGAAAGATTCAATTTGGAAAGATTCAATTTTGATTTATTTTCTCTTTATACCATATTGCAGTAATTTCTGGCTGTCTTCATCTGTAAGTACGACAGTGTCTGCCATATAGACTCATTTACATAACCACGCTGGTTTCAGGATGATCCAGTGCCCAGTTGTAAATGTGGAAATGGTGACAATCACGTAACTGCTTACTATATCGACACAATATTACCATCAACCATTCAAATCTGACATTATTTGGTCTATTCATGCGCAATTAAATATTTGGTTCACATGACCAGAAATTCAAATATTGAAGTAAGCCTCTAGCTTAAATCTAGATGAAAGATTACTCTTACCTGTGGAGCAACATTTGAGCTTCTTTTATGGTAAACCCAACCATTATTTCATATCATCTGTATCAGAGCAATTTGTTTGGATTCAAAAGCCATTTGAAGCATCCTCAAGAATCAACTATGAGCTTTATTTTAAAGGAAGAGATAGGATTCCTGGATCTAATGAGTGATCACACCCTAGAGTTCAAATTCGAAGCGATTTCATTCGGTCAATTTTGACCAGAGGTGAAAAATAAATAACCCTTGATCTCCAATCAAGTGTTGAAAGTGTGCTGCAATCTGAAATGGTTTGGGAAGCATCAAAGGCCTACCCTCTATCAGGTCCAAAGTGAAGATGTTCACTTATTTTAGCATCGTGTGAGGTACCATTCACAGTTTCTTAGGCACTGAAGTACAATGTAGCAAAACTGGGAAATCTGGGATTTTTAATTTTTTTTCTCAGGATGTGAACATTGCTAGCAAGATCAGCATTTGTTGCACCTAATTGCTCTGAAGAAGATGCTTTGAGCTGTCTCTTGAACCACTGCAGTTCATTTGGTGCATGTGCATCCACATGTTGTTGGAGAGGGAGTTCCACTGCAATGACATTGAATGAAAAGTTGACATACTTCTAAGTCAGGATGATGTGTGACTTGGAAGAAAATTCGCAGTTGGTGGAGTTCCAATGAATCTGCTGCAGTAGGTAACATTCCCATGCGTCTGCTGCCCTGTTTTTATTAGTGATAATGGGCACTAGTTTGGAAGGTGGCTGTGGTGCAGCATAAAAATAGTATGTTCTGCTGCCATTGTGATTCGTTTGTGGCAAATGTGAATGTTTAGGTTGGAGGATGGAGTGCCAATCAAGCTGGCTGCTTTGTCTTATAGTATTTGAGCCATTTAAGCAATGGAATAATCAGTGGGATTGATGGCAGATGGTCACTATTGTCTGCAGACTGTGAAGACCAGAAGAGACAGAGTGGCACAAGAATGACATGTGCAGTCGAGTCAGTAAATTCATTTTCTCATGTCCTTTTTGTTTAAAAGAACATATTCATGGAATATTAACATTGACATCAAGGTCTGTATTTGCTTCCCATTCCTAATTCAATGTGGCAATGAGGCGCTGCCTTGCCTATTTGATAAAGGCACAAGCACATTGTGTGCATTATATGGGTTTGGATGGTGCTGCTAAAGGAGTCATGTTGATTGCTGCAGTGCATTGGAAGACGGTACACACTGCAGGCACTGAGTACTGGGGCAGAGGGAGTGAATATTTAAGGTAACAAAGTTTGGAGATGGATGAACACAGCAGGCCAAGCAGCATCTCAGGAGTACAAAAGCTGACATTTCGGGCCTAGACCCTTCATCAGAGAGGGGGATGGGGAGAGAGTTCTGGAATAAATAGGGAGACAGGGGGAGGTGGACCAAAGATGGAGAGAAAAGAAGATAGGTGGAGAGGAGAGTATAGGTGAGGAGGTAGGGAGGGAGTAGGTCAGTCCAGGGAAGACGGACAGGTCAAGGAGGCGGGATGAGGTGGTAAGTAGGAAATGGAGGTGCGGCTTGAGGTGGGAGGAAGGGATGGGTGAGAGGAAGAACAGGTTAGAGAAGCAGAGACAGCTTAGGCTGGTTTTGGGATGCTGTGGGGGGAGGGGAAGATCTGGGCTGGTTTTGGGATGCAGTAGGGGAAGGGGAGATTTTGAAGCTGGTGAAGTCCACATTGATACCATTGGGCTGCAGGGTTCCCAAGCGGAATGAGAGTTGCTGTTCCTGCAGCCTTCAGGTGGCATCATTGTGGCACTGCAGGAGGCCCATGATGGACATGTCGTCTGAGGAATGGGAGGGGGAGTTGAAATGTTTTGTGACTGGGAGGTGCAGTTGTTTATTGCGAACCGAGCGGAGGTGTTCTTCAAAGCGGTCACCAAGCCTCCGCTTGGTATCCCCAATGTAGAGGAAGCCACGCCGGGTGCAATGGATACAATATACCACATTGGCAGATGTGCAGGTGAACATCTGCTTGATATGGAAGGTCATCTTGGGGCCTGGGATAGGGGTGAGGGAGGAGGTGTGGGGGCAAATGTAGCACTTCCTGCGGTTGCAGGGGAAGGTGCCGGGTGTGGTGGGGTTGGAGGGGAGTGTGGAGTGGACAAGGGAGTCAAGGAGAGAGTGGTCTCTCCGGAAAGCAGACAGGGGTGGGGATGGAAAAATGTCTTGGGTGGTGGGGTCGGATTGTAGATGGCGGAAGTGTCGGAGGATGATACGTTGTATCCAGAGGTTGGTGGGGTGGTGTGTGAGAACGAGGGGGATCCTCTTTCGGCGATTGTGGCGGGGCCGGGATGTGAGGGATGTGTTGCGGGAGACGCGGTCAAAGGCGTTCTCGATCACTGCGGGGGGAAAAGTTGCGGTCCTTGAAGAACCCTCCCATTCCTCAGACGACATGTCCATCATGGGCCTCCTGCAGTGCCACAATGATGCCACCCGAAGGCTGCAGGAACAGCAACTCATATTCCGCTTGGGAACCCTGCAGCCTATTGGTATCAATGTGGACTTCACAAGCTTCAAAATCTCCCCTTCCCCTACTGCATCCCAAAACCAGCCTAGCCTGTCTCTGCTTCCCTAACCTGTTCTTCCTCTCACCCATCCCTTCCTCCCACCTCAAGCCGCACCTCCATTTCCTACCTATTACCTCATCCCGCCTCCTTGACCTGTCCGTCTTCCCTGGACTGACCTATCCCCTCCGTACCTCCTCACCTATACTCTCCTCTCCACCTATCTTCTTTTCTCTCCATCTTTGGTCCGCCTCCCCCTCTTGCCCTATTTATTCCAGAACCCTCTCCCCATCCCCCTCTCTGACGAAGGGTCGAGGCCCAAAACATCAGCTTTTGTACTCCTGAGATGCTGCTTGGCCTGCTGTGTTCATCCAGCTTCACACTTTATTATTCTGGATTCTCCAGCATCTGCAGTTCCCATTATCACTGAATATTTAAGGTAGTGAGTAGGATGTCAATCAAGTGGGCTGCTTTGCAGTGCATGATGTTGAGCTTCTTGAGTGTTGGAGCCACATTCATCTAGGACAACTGGAGATTATGGAGGGAAGGGTGTCACGGGGAAGAGGCATCGGGGACGTTGGCATCAAGAATAAGGTAGTGCCACTTACTGGACCCCACTTTCAGATGCTACATCACATGATTAGACACTGAGTGTCTTTGAACATAGAATTCCCCAGGAGCATATAGCTACACATGCAGAATTTGTTTGTCGAAATCCTGCTAAAACATTGGGCATTAATTGCTTATTGACAATGGCTTAATCAGCATGAAGGTGGAAAGGACAAGATTTTTCCCATTAACATTGAAGATAGGAGTAGACCATTTGACCCTCAAACCCACTGTGCCATTCAATGTGATGGTGCCTGAACATCGAGTTCAATACCCTGAACTGGCCCTCCTCCCATAAGGACAAAAACAAATTTGCTGGAAAAGCTCAGCACGTCTGGCAGCATCTGTGAAGGAAAAACAGAGTTAATGTTTCAGGTCCAGTGACCCTTCCTCAGAACCCCTTCCTTCCATATGCCCTGACCCCTTTAATCACAAAAGCTTTACCTCCTTCTTGAAAACACAATGTTTTGGCCTCAACCACTTGCTGTGGTAGTGAAACTTGCAGACATACCACTCTCTGGGTGAAGAAATTTCTCTTCATCTCAATTGTAAATAGCTTATCCCTTATTATAAACACTATGACCCCTGGCTCTGGACTCCTCCACCACTGTTGGGAACATCCTTCCCACATCTAACCTGTCTAGTCCTGTTAAAATTTTATACTTTTCTGAGACACCACCCCACCTCCATTCTTTTAAACTCCAGTGAATGCAATCTTAACCAACTCAATCTCTCATCATACGTCCGTCCTGTTATATCATGAATCAGTCTGATAAACCTTTGCTTTAGTCCCTAAAGTAGCAAGAACATCCTTCCTCAGATAATGGGGCCAAAACTGCACATAGTAGTCTAGGTGTGGCCTCACCAGTGCCCTGTATAATTTCAGCAATATGTCCTTGTTCCTGTATCCAAATGCTGTTGCTATGAAGGCTAGCATACAATTTACCTACTGTACTGCCTATTGTATACCTGGGTGCTTACTTTCTTTGTTTGATGCATGAGGACACTCAGGTCTTGTTGAACATTCCCATCTCTCAAATTACAGCCATACAATTAATAATCTGTCTTCATATTGTTGCTATCAAAGTGGATAACCTCTGATTTAACCTCAAAATACTGATTCTGCCATGCATTTACCCACTCATGAGCCTGTCCGAATCACACTGCAACATCTCTGTATCCTCCCAACAATTCACCATTGCATCTAGTCGTGATGAGATTTCTTTGCATATGATTTGTCAAACAAAGTGGGGAGTGTGGGGAGATGTGCCATTTAATTTAGGAAGGAGAATTTATATAATTCTTACATGGAATGTGAACATTACTTCTAGGTCAGCATTTATTGTCCATCTGTCATTGACTCTTAACTGCCTTTGGGCAATCATATTTCTGCAGAGTCACATTGAAACAGAGGAGGTAAGGATGGTAGATTTCCATTCTCTGTCTGAAGCACATTCGTGGACCAAATCTGTTATATTCTAAATGTCAATTGTACCAGATTTTTATTCCATTCAGATTTCAGTATCTGCCGTGATAAGATCCAAACTCACATCCTTGGTGATTTTAGATTACTAATCCAGTGATGTTAACACTAAGTCACTGCCTCCCTCATTTAAGAATTTAGAATGGTTGGTTAAACAGTCCTGATTGGCATTATTTTTATATATAAAATTATTCATTTTTATTACTTTCTATGTGTCACTATATTTGTGCATTTATCTGAATAAAAGATTTTCTTTAAGTGTGATCTCCTCAATTAATTGCACTTGATTTAAGGTGACTCAGCAGCAGAGTGACCGCAGATATTTTGAGGTATTATGTTGCCACGCTGCACACTTCTTCCAGGACACTTTTTTTTGTCTATTCATTTAGGTAATGGTCTTTATAAAGAGAACTTATTTCTTAAAATCAAAACCCTGTGTTTTATTTCTCGATTTATGTGAGCTAGCATGCTTAGTTTTAACAATTCACCTCTTGTAAAGCTTTCAATGAATATGGTCCCAATCATGATGTTTACTCACCAGTTGTTAACCTAGAAAATAGTACAAGTTTGCATAAGTTTTAAATCTGAGTTTTCTTTTACAATTACAATGAAACATAAAATTAAGGACAAACTGTCTCCTGCAGCCCCATGTTACAGTACACTCTACCAACAGCATCCAAAATAATTTAAAAAGCAGGACAAATAGAAGAAAAACACTTGGGGAGTTCTTCTAATCTTTTCTTTGGTTTCTTGACCAGTTTCAATCATCTTTCTGGCCCTGACTAATGTTTAAACCATAAATGACATGAAGGCAAGAAGTAAAAAGTAAAAATCAAGAAAGGCAGTCAGGGTCTTTTATTCCTGGAGATAGATTACATGGGATACAAATCCCTTTGTTCCCACCCCCCCCCCCCCCCCCCCCCGCCACCACTGCCAAGCTCACTCCCCCGTGAAGTAGATCAATGAGAATCCTATTGGTGAGCACTTAACCTTTCTAGTTATGTCAACAGGGAATCTGTATTGATAACTGTGGTTCAGAGGAACTTTGCAGAGTACGTGTCATTTGTATACCACAAACTTTTTCATGGAAGGTATCAGGGCTGATAGTTTATAAACATTTATAACATTGAGAAATTACTTAAATGTGTACAGCGGTTTCTGTACTAACACAAAACTGTCTGAAACACTTTCTCATTACAGTACCTCATGTCCAAATTTGTAATAATTGTTGAGATAGTGTATGCTCATAATTTTAACTTTAATTGCTTGTGAAATTTTTTAAATCTCCATTCTCAGTGAAAGATTGAAGTTGTTTAACTTATAATTCTGCTTTTGGAACACACTTTTTTTTGTGATGAGCTGTTGAATGCAAGATTAAAATTGTGGAAGGGGCTAGACAAAGCATGTGACTGTAAAGGTGTGGAGTTATTCATTTCCAGTCGTGCAAACATTCAATAGTCTGCCAGCACAAAAACTAGTATAGACAGGCCAGTGGGCTGAATGGCCTGTCATTGCAATGTGATTCCTCTTTAACTCTGTAACTAACATGTTTACTCTCTATTTTCTGAGACTAAAATACCGATGCATGCTGTAAAGAGCCTACTTTTTAAAAAAAATTCTTTTAGATATTAAACTATTTAACTGGAAATAATACTTCCTTTGTTTACATCTTAAAAACCAAAAGTTGATTTTTATTTTCTTTTTCAGTTTTGGAGTTTATGTGGGAATGCTTTGACGGCAAAACGGGGTGTGTTTGGTAAAACTGGAGAGCTCCAAACTATTTTGTGCCTAGCATGTGCACGTGATGAGATTACTTATTCAGGAGCACTAAATGGTGATATTTATGTATGGAAAGGGATTAATCTTGTGCGGACTATCCACAGTGCACATGGGGTAAGTATGTGTAATGAGAATTGTATTGCTTTTAATTTAAAAAAAACTAAATAATGTTCATTCTTTCTGAAGCGAGATATCAAATAAATGGCAAACTTTGGTTTTCAAAGTTTGAATATGTCTGAGAGTTTAGATTAAGGCTTTGAGCAATTTACTTGCCATTTAATTGTTGAAATTTAACCATTGATAATAGACACCAGACCTTTCTAAATGTCTAAGAGAAATGGAGATTATTGAAGTTTTCAATGTGTGATTGTGTGTTGACAAGTTTGTGATCAGTGGCAAAGCAATAATGAGAAATATAAATGATTTAAAATAAATGTCAAAGACCATCCAAAAATATAAAATGCAGCTGGAACACCTGGTTGATAGTACATCATCCTAGTAGCTTAATTATCTGATCTAATCATTTCTTGTATCTGTTATGGAAAATCCAGCATAAACATTTATCCCTCAACCAAAACCTCCAAAACCAGACTGTGCTCACTAAACTCACACTGTACATATGGGACTTTGCACAGTTCATGTGGGTGACCTACTTATGTGCAAAGTGCTTGTCTACAAAGCCATAGTAAATATATTTCAGAGCTAATTTTCTCTTTTTCAGTCCTTTTATCCTGTTTTACTTACAGTCTTTAGTCAGTGTGCCCAGACTTCCTTTTGCTTTGTTTTAATAAAAAGTCATTCAAGTCAAAAAGTCTAATCAGTTAAGACGCAAGCACAGCATTTTTGTAGTTCAAAGTTTTGTGTACTGTTGATGCCACACTCAATTATATGTTACTTATCATCGGTGTCCTTCCTTTTGCATGAGATAGCAGATGTACAGCAAAGCAAATCTATTGGGAAATGTGGTAGCTTAAGATGTTTCTTCAGCCTTCAGCAAAAATACCAATCCATGAGAGGCAGTAACTTCTGCAAATGCTGCATATGAAGTTGTTATGAGATGTTATTGAGAGTTGTCATTTCTGATGTTGACACCTGTTGCAAAGCTGCCATGCAAAGCACTTGATAATCATGGAGGCATACTCCAGCACAGAGTTGATTTTCTTTTAAAGCCAGCAAGTGCCTCCCAGGAATGAGAATCGATGTTTAAGGCCTTCATGTCACAGTTGCAAAAATTTTGAAGTGGAGTGCTTTGGGAATCCTATTGATAGTTTGTCTCCAGCTACCTCACCAAACAGAGAATCCTTCAACATGTGACTGCCTTCCAGCAAAGTCACATCTGTTTGAGGAGTGCTGACGTACTTGGGAGCTTTATCTTGGATGGGAATGTTCTGTACCTGATTTTGTTTTCCATTAGGTAGCCAGAAATTGCTACAAAGTGAAGATTAAAGTTGTTAAGCTTTCTTTCTTGTCAGTTGTAGGTCATCATTATTTTATAGCCATACAGCTAGGGAGCTTAGAACAGAAATCTCATAAACCAGCATTTTAATATTAAGAGATAATGGGAACTGCAGATGCTGGAGATTCCAAGATAATAAAATGTGAGGCTGGATGAACACAGCAGGCCAAGCAGCATCGCAGGAGCACAAAAGCTGATGTTTTGGGCCTAGACCCTTTCATCTGATGAAGGGTCTAGGCCCGAAACGTCAGCTTTTGTGCACCTGAGATGCTGCTTGGCCTGCTGTGTTCATCCAGCCTCACATTTTATTATCTTTTAATATTAAGAGTCAGCTTGAAGTTATTTCATCCACCTTTCAAAGATCAGTGAATGGTGATAGATGTGTTCCTAATATGTCAATTGTGAACTTCATCAAGAGAGATTATCTGGCATCATGGACCCAAAATATAAGAATTTGCTTTCCACTTCCAATAAGTGTTATTTAATGTGATTGAGGATGGAGATAGATAGACACTCTGTCCCTGAGGGTGGTTTTCTATATGCTTCTCGTGGGGGAGAACAACTTATGGGTTTTGGAGAGACAAAACATCAAAATTGATATGTTTCCATGCCTGACAAATTAAAATGCAATATTATTGGTAGTTATTTGTAAGTGCAGGTAACACAAGTTGATTATGTGTGATCTTTTGAATTGCCTATTTCAAGATGGTCCCTGTTTTGTACTGCTGCAATAAAAAGCTCATATTACACATGATAACAGTAACATAAAAGTGATGTTTTATTTGAAATTCATTTAGTCAGGAATCTTCAGTATGAATGCCTGTGAGGAAGGATTTGCCACAGGAGGCAGAGATGGCTGTGTTCGTTTGTGGGATTTAAATTTCCAGCCCATCACCTTGATAGATCTCAGGGAAACTGATCAAGGATACAGAGGTAAATTAATAAACGTTTGCTTTTTCTATCTAACATTAAGATTTATTAATAAGGCGGCATTTAGTATTGTATTGGTGGACATTTTGCTTTAGCAATTCAGCAAGTGACTTTGAAAAATGTTTGTGAGAATGTTCTACAGCCTCTTGCATTTTAGTTAAGGAGCACTAATATATCTGTGTAGGAGTGATAATATGTTTGACTAAAGATCCTGTCATTATTTTATTGGGCATTACTGTTGAGTAATTCTCTTAAAAACAGTTCTGACTTTGAAAGAGTAAAGGAGGTTGGTCTCACATACCCTCACTCTAAAAATATAGTCTTTGTCTTGACTTGATGAAATATCAACATTCTGAGATGCTTTCGTGCAAAAATAAATTCCTTTCCTAAATTACTTTGTGATGAGCAGTGAACAGCCCAGTGAGCGAAGAGAAAATATGTTGACAAATTTATCCTGCCTGAAGCTTGGTAACAAGCATTGATGTATCAAAGATGATCTGTGGACGGAATAGGCATTATTGCCTTGTCCCCAGCCAAACCTGAACCCCTAGGCCCCTCTTTTCTACAACATAACCATTGTATAAGCCCTAACCTTATTTGTTGTACCAAAATGCAGTACCTCGCATTTACCCAGATTTCAGCCCATTGACCCATTTGGTCAAGGTCCCTTTGTAGCCTTAGAAACCCCTCTTTGCTGTCTACTATGTCACCGATTTTGGCTTTGTCTGCAAACTTACTAACCGTGCCTTCTATATTCTCATCCAAATCGTTTATATAAATGACGAATCAGTCCATGGCAAAGAAACTGTCAAGAGACAGTTAAGTAGAATTCAAAATAATTGAAACTGAGGGTATAATGTCACTGGGGTCTTCAGTTTCTTTTAATATGATATTGAGAAAAAAGTTGAAAACCTTCTATGTGATTTGAGATCATTCTAACTGTCATATATATTTAACCATAAGATTTAAGAGCAGAAATACACCATTTGGCCCATCAAATCTACCCTTCCACTTTAATAAAAGCATGGCTGATTGATAATCCTCAACTCCACTTTCCTATCTTTTCTCCATAAACTTTGATTTTCTTACCGAGTTTAAAAAAAAATTTCCAGTCTTAGCCTCCAACATACTTAATGACTCAGCGTCAACAGATGTCCAAAGTAAAGATTGACTGACTGACTGACTGCCCTCAGAAGGAATTCCTCCTTGTTTCTGTATGAACTGTGCAATCCCTTACTCTGAGGTTATGCTTTCTTGTCATTGACTTTCTCACAAAGGGAAGTAACCCCCTCCTGTGCTATTTATTTTAATAGTTTGGTTCCAAAATGTCAACTTTCCTGCTCCTCTAATGCTGCCTGGCCTGCTGGGTTCGTCCAGCTCCACACTGTCATCTTTGTATTTTCAGTCACCTTTTGTGTAGTAAATATCTGTTGCCGAAGAAATGTGCAGACTGGTGTGAATATATCACTTTGACAAACTAAATTTAAAAATAAATATATCATCTATCCAAGCAAATTTCATTAAGATCTGACTCGTCTAGTAACTCCATCAGCTGCAATCATAACTACATGTAGCCAAACATGTAAACATGCAGACTATGTAATCCAGCCCAGGCCTATTTTACATATAAATCTTTAATGTGAAGAAGTCCAAGTTAACACTGTAGCTATGCTTCAGATCTGTATAAGGCTAGGGTCAGTTTACTCTGAAGGGAAAAGAGGTATGTGCAAGACAAGGAAAGTTTATTTGAATGTGTGATTTCAATCAATGCCATATGAGCGAGCCAGAGTTGGCAAATGCATCTCAACGCAGTGCACAGCAGATGATCGTCTTTGCCTGATATTTGTAAATTACGTAGACAATATACAATGTAAATTGAAGTTGTAACATATTTTAGTGTACAGTAATTATAGAATGATCAAAGTAAACCTAAATAATAAGGAAAAAAGGAACATTTTACAAGTATAGTTTGAAGGAGGGTATTTACTAGCATGAAGGTAGAAGCCACTAAAATACCTTTTTAAAAAAAAAAATTAGTTTCTAGAAAAAAATTAAGGATTAGCAAACCATGATTAAACTGGTGTGATCCTAATCAACTACAATTAAATCAGAAAAAAAAATCCTTTTCAGACTCTTTGCAAGACAGAAGGGCAAAGAGAGACATATAAAACGCATAGCTGCAGAGAATAGTAAAACACATCACTTCAGGACTGCAATTGCAAGGAGACTGCCAGAGAAGAGGAAAACACATTTAAAAGAATCAAGTAATTTTGAAACACAAAATGTGCACTAGTATTAAATATTCTGAATGATTACTTCCTCTGTTCTTACCTTACCTTACAAATATTCACTGTTTTATTTAAAATGATCATACCAAGGCAATACGCAGAATTGGCATGAATAAATTAGTAAATGCTGGGTAAGTTCTAAAAGATCAGAAACTGGCTATTGTGGTGTCTGTTTTTCAGCAAAAAAGTAGTATAATAAGTGAAGTAAAACAAGCCAATTAGTCTTCAATTCCAGGTAAAGTAATGGAATTGGTTGTCTGAAATAAGCTTGTTTTAGTACTGCAGTCAGCAAGTAAACAAATAAAATGGCTTTAAATAGGAGTACCCTACCTGACAATCTACTTGATATCTTTGATGAAATGGCAGAGCATTGTACTTTGGTAACCTTCAAAATATCACATACATTTGAAGAAAATGTCACATATGCACCTGTTAGATAATTCAATGTGGTGATTGGGAATTGGATAAAACATTAGCTGAAAGGTTTGAAAAGTTAATGGAGTTCCTCAAAATTAGAAATTCAAACTAAATCAATTGCATGGATTGAGAGACTGAATGCCCATTGGCCAACTCTTCAAGTGATACCAAACCTGGAGGGGTACTGGATTGAAGGAAAGTGCTGATGTTATAATAACAGAAACAAAATATGCAAGGGGACCAAAAATTGCCAATGAAATTTAATACAGTCTATCGATAAATATTGCCAATGGAAGAAAAATAACTGACTTGCCTGTTCTGAGAATTAATTTGAAACAGCCAAAGATGAAGCTGAGACCTGGAAGTTTTCATAATCATACCATTTGAACATTTACAGGCACTGCAAAGTATTTATTCACAATGTAATGGAAAATACAGAGCTCTAAAGCCAAATCGTTTACACACCAGTCATAGGAAATGATGATCAAATTATGCAGTGCTTTGGTTAGCCCGTAGATTGGGCATTATGATCTGTTCTACTCTCTGATAAAATGGGGAATCTCTCATTCAGAGAAAAGCCACATTCCTAGAGTCAGGATTCTGCTGAAAGACTGGAATATTTCAGCTGGAAATGAGGCATCAGAGAAATGATTATATGGTGTTTAAAAAAGGGAGCTGCCATCTTTTTCATCTGTCTTGAGAATTGAGGATGACATCTGCCAGACTTTGTGGCTTGTCTCAGGTGAATCAGCTGGTCAATCCAGAAGCCATGGCTTTTTTGGCAGAGGAAGCATGAGTTCCCTGAGGGTGACAAGTTCTCTGGACAAGTTTCTGCGCTCTCCCCTTCTGCTTTTGTTGCTTTTCTGCACTAGAGTTTGTGTGGTCGTTTATGGTTGTGTTGAAGCTTTTTGCAGGAGATGTTGTCTCATTGCACAGCTAATGAATAGTTCCTTCCAGGTGAAAATGTCAATTTGTTCCCTTTTCAATGAGGTCTTCAGAGTCTCTGTAAAATGTTTTCACAGTCCCAGTTAAGATTGGGTGCTATCCTTAAACTACAAAAAGATGATCTGCTTTGGAAGCTGACTATTTGGCATGCAGATCATGGTCAGACCGGTGGTGCTGATTTTGCATGATCATGGTTGCAATGCTGGGGAATCGTCTTCTGTGAGCATCTTGCAGAGACACATCAATGGAAATTTTCAATGCCCAGAGGTACTGGTGGTGACTCATTCTCCAGCATATCCATAATTTGCAATTTGCTAACAAATGCAAAGCTGTCACTGATGCTGGAATCAAAATCAAGATACACCTTTGATCTTTTCAACTCTGCACACAAAAAGATTGATCTCTCATTGATTGTCAAGACAAACGCCTACCCTGTAGCTATTATTATTGTTGGGGAGATTTTAGATGATGATGCACGCTGGCCACATTTTGGCAGTAGCATTCTTAACCAGTCAATGTCGAAGGGGACATCAAACACACAATCAGCTGTGCCAGCACAGCCTTCCAAAAATAGCACAACTAGGTTTTCAACAGGGATCTCTAAGGGCAAAGATTTCAGTCTAAAGAAGATAGTCAATCATAGGTTAATTTGGAATCTTACTTCAAAATACACACCGAGAACAAGACTAAAGTGAGTTTCAAATGCATAAATAACTTTTTGATGAGAGAATGATCACAGATGTGATAGAATTCTGGACAGTATAGGAGAGGCAAAATCCTAGAATCATTTGAATTGGATGGCCATCTTCCTTTGTAAGGACCTGTGAATGTATTGCAAAAGATGCAATGAATTTATTTATATACCTAATGCTGCTATATATTAAATCCTCAGCTACATAATTTGGTTGTCTACTGAGTGAATTTTTTTTAATATTAGCTTTGCATGGTGATGATGATGAGATGAAATTTTCTGTTTGACCATCACGGATTTGACAGAGAGGAATTGAGTAGTCATCAGATGAATGAAATTTGGAAGATCAGAAATTAATTGCCAACGTGGCAAAAGTAATTTATTTCATTGTGAAGGGTAACACAGCAAAATTTATGAAATTCTTTATCCGAAGCCAGTATGTTATGTTAGGAATATGATGGCAGATTTTTCTGACTATTCTTATCAAAACCTAAAAAGGGAAGACAGGAGGAGGTGACTTTAGCAAATAGTAACTGGGGAAGATCAAGGACAGAGAGGGAAATAGTGATGCAGCAGAATCTTACCAAAAGCGGGATGAGGGGCTGAAAGAGCTGATGGAGAATAGCTTGTCAGGAATGACAGCAGTTGATTTGTGAGTAGCATGCAGGGCAGAACTGATGAAAGGGGAAGCAAAACAGACTGCTGTTAATGTGTTGGATACATGGGAAAGCAAGTATGATATATTGGGAAAGAAATTTATTTGCATGGCAAAACAATGAGGAAAACCATGTAGGTAGTGATCCTTGGTGCTGATTGCCCACAGAGAATCAATGCATGCCTGCTATCAGCTATGTTATATGAACAGATTTCTCCTCTCGACTTGTCTAATTAGGTTGAATGGACTTGTAAGCAGCTGATATTGTTTGGTAAGTGGGAGAGGATGTGAAATTGAATTGGTGAATGGGCAAAAGAAGAAATGGGGTATCTTGAACTTGAGAATCTCACTCAGGGGGAAGACAAAGTTATGTTGAGGTGGATGAAGGATATCCATGAAGGATATTTAAGGCTAAGACAGAATGTTAATCAGTGAGGGAATCTTGGGTAATAGAGAAAAGGCAGGAATATGGTTTTGAGGATTATCAGATCAGTCATGATCACATTGAATAGCAAACTGAATGGGCTGAGTGGCCTACCTCATACATCTTATGGTCTTACTTAAGTTTGGAAGTAGATAATCGTGTGAAGCTATAAGCAATAATCAGCAGTGGTTTGTTGCATAAATATCAAACATTCATATTTTTCTTACTTATGGTTTGGACCTTTCTTTAATGTCAAAAGCAAAATATGAATACAAGATACTGTTGCCATAGCATTGGGCTTTGGTTCCAGTGGAGAATGAACTCCAGGAAGATACATGAGCTTCAGGAGGTTGGGTCCAACAGCATTTCACCCCAGTTTGTTCGACCTAGACTGTGTAACGCCCTTGCGAGAAATGTATTTATCAACTTCCAATATGTTCATCGGTCAATGATGACATATTAACTCGGGCTTTGCAGTTTAACCTTTGACTGTAGGGCTTCTGTGTTATCTGCACTTTGGAACTCTTATCTGTCAGACCAACATGGGTGTCACTTCTCCTGTGTTTCATTGGACATCAAATGAGGAACTAGATGACTACCGCAATGGCAGCAGCAGGATCTCAATCCACGACCGAAGTAGAACTTGCACCAGAAAAACCCTTATTGCTCATGAACCCACATTTGCTTAGGGGAGAGATATCTAGAGAGAAGTACAGTTAGCAGAAGGCAATACCTTCAAGCAGAAGTTGAACTTTCTTGGCATGTTAAAATACCAGTGTCTGAGGAAGCTCAGGGTATCCATCAGAAGGTGATGGTCCATTGTGTTCAGCAACTCATCTACTACTTTGCTTCTAGGTCATTCCAGGGCTAATACAGAGATAGTTGCAGGATATCAAGAGTTTATAAAACACAAATGCATTATAAATTGCTTTCTTGCCTTGCCAATCTGTTATGTCAACTTGACCTCTAATGACACCAGTCAAAAAG
The DNA here is from genome assembly GCF_030684315.1 of Stegostoma tigrinum. NCBI lineage: Eukaryota > Metazoa > Chordata > Chondrichthyes > Orectolobiformes > Stegostomatidae > Stegostoma > Stegostoma tigrinum. The sequence goes on from NC_081363.1 coordinate 31,465,650, forward strand.
AGTGCATGTTTAAGTTCGAGGCTCTGCTTGGCTTGTCACAGGCACAAAGCACCATTTGCACACTTTGTACTTAAGGTACTCATAAAACCGTCAGGAGTGTCTGTCAGTTCTGAGAGTTTACATTTCAGCAAAGTGCAGGTTGTGTGCAACTACATAATCCGTGAAAATATTTGCAGGATGCCCAGACAGCTACAATACACTTTCATCCTGCTGCCCATCCTTCCGAGCAATCCCTCACCTGGAAGCAGGGATGTTGTCTGGTTTCTCACCGGTTGATTTGATTAATTGATTTATTGCCCCTTATACTGAAGTTTTGTTTATGAACAGTACAGGTAGATCATAGTAAGCAAGGATGTACAGATCAAAAAGATTTAGACAGAGGCATACAGGTGACATTACATGGAGATGCGTTAGGTGAGATAAACATTAGCAAGAGCTGCATTAAAGAGTCCATTCATCAGTCTAATAATGGCCATGAAGAAGCTGTATCTGAACCTCGTGCATGAGTTCAGGCTTCTATACCTTCTGCCTGATGGGCGAGGTTGTTGGAGCTCGTTACCAGAGCCCAATGGGTCATTGATGACATTGGCAGCCTTTCTGTGGCAGCAAGCCATGTAAATAGTGTCCATGAATGGAAGGTTGGCTTCTGTGATGGTTTGGGCTATCCACACGTCCATCGGTAGTTTCTAACAGTTCTGGGCAGAGTTGCCATACTAGGCCGTTATGCACCCAGACTATGCTTTCAATTGTGCATCTGTAGAAGTTGGTGAAAGTCCTCATGGACATACCAAATTTCCTGAGCCACCTGAGGATGAAGAGGCATTGTTGTCTTTCTTGACCATTGCACCTGTATGGGAATTTGAGGACAGGTTGTTGGTTATCGTCATTGCAAAGTGAGTGCAGCTGATTTCACATGTCAGGAACCTGAAGAAAGATGTCCAGGAATGATACAGTGAAAGCCATGTAATTACCAGATGTCCCATTGAAAAAAATCATCAATGCACTGTTTCTCAAATGTAGATCTATTTGAATGTGCACTTCAGTGCATACCAGAATGGGCGTCCAGAATAGTTGTGATTTGCTGTATTTTGCATAACAGTGAGATTTGCACCTGCAGGACAAGCAAGATACAGCAGGCTAAGGATCTTTCACAAATTCTAGGGAGCAGAGGAGAACAGAAAGTGATGTAAGCAATGTATTGCCAGAGAATAACTTGGATACCAGTCGTCCCACCCAGCTGACCACCACCAGTTGCAAAAGTCACTTGTTAATTCCCACCTTCCAAAAGTGCCCTGAACACTATGAAGCATCATTTTCGTATGTCCTCGTCACTCACATCTTCACTACGTATCTTCGCACTCACCATCAAACCTGAAAAAGCTACTTGTGAGCCAAAAAGCAAGAATTGGAAAGCATTAATTGGTAATTAAGCATTTTATTTAAGTGACTTTAACATAAAAACTTAATCTAACATTGTTAAACATACTAGTATTGCATATCTTTGCTCCTCCTTTGCCTAGCACTTCTCTGTAATTCAATGCCTGTGACTGTAGCAGTTAGAGGCAGGCCACTTATATCCATGTTGCTGATCTTAACTGAAGTCCTCTGGGTTTGAAAGTGCTCAAGGGCCCTGCTAAAAGCTCCTGCCCATCCACCTGCACCTGCACTCCTCCATATGGACACAAGACAGCACATGTGACAGTGACATTCATGGGCTCTGGAGCATGGAGAACCATTTTGAGTTAAAACACCATTTTCATGTCCCCTTTCACTATAATCCCTGTCATGGTCCAGTTCAACTTTCCTGCTTTGCTTTTCTATGGATCAGTAGGGTGATGAATGACCAAGGCTAAGGTTGTTCAAATGTGAGCAATTATAAAAGCTGACAGTATCCTTGGCTTTATTAATATGAGCATAAAGTGCAAGAGCAAAGAGATGATGTTGAACTTGTATAAGTTGCTTGGTAGACCTCAGTTGGAGTATTGCATACGGTTCCGGGTACCTTGTTACAGAAGGAATGCGAATGTATTGGAGCGAGTGCAGAAAGGATCTCCAAGAATAGTTCCAGGACTGAAAAATTTCAGTCATGAGAATCAATTGAAGAAGTTGAGACTGTTTCCTTTGGAGAGCAGGAGGCTCAGAGGAGATCTGATAGAGATTTTCAATGTCCTAAGCAGGCTGGACAGAATAGATTAGAAGAAACTGCGAACACTTAAAAGGATCAAGAGCCAGAGAGCATGGATTTAAAGTAATTTGCAACAGGGGTAAATGTGATGCAAGAAAAATGTTCTGCACAGTGAGTAGTCCAGGTATGGAATATGGAAGTGTGGCAGAGGCAGATTCAATTGACGAATACAAGATGGATGGAAATAATATGCATGAGTATGGGGGAAATAAAACAAATAATTTCAGTGACTAATACTCTTTTGAAAAGTTGGTGCAGATGCAATGGGCCAAATAGCTTCCTTTTGCACCATATTACACTACGATTCTGTGAAATTTCATATGCTGTAGACATCACATCAGCATGAGGGCATGTTAAATGCCATACGGTTATGAAATATTTGATTCTGTCAGCAGATAGTTGGAACACCTTAGTCATACCAAGGGTCCTCTGATTCTCAGAGTGCTATCTCTTCTGCATTGTCATTCTGCATATGAGATAGTTGGTGGACTTGGTAATTTGTGCTTGTCTATTTTTGCAAAGAGGAAAGCAAAAAATGTAAACTCTACTTTACTGTCAGACCTGCTGCATTGTTCCATCATTCTCTGTATTTATTTCAGGTTTCCAGCATCTACAGTATTTTGTTTCTATGAAAAGAGAATTTGTTGGATGGATGTATAGATGTTAATAATGACTTTGAAGGACAGACATGATATTGTACAAAGATGAAAGGACAAGGGAAGGGTGACAGGCTGTGCTAAAACAAATAATAAAATGCTTCCAAACATATTAATCATAAAAGTTTTTTGAAGGATAAGAGTAGGACCAAGAAGGAACAAGCAGGGTAAGCTGCTTACTGAACCAAAAGTATGGGGGAAGTATTAAATAAGTATTTTGCTTTTGTCTTTATCAGATTATGAAAGGAGAGAATGCCTAGTTGAAAATTTGAGTGTTGAGCAACTAAGCAGTATAATGATGGATAAGGAGGTGGTAGAAATGCTGGCTGCAATCGAGGTGGAAATATTACCAGGCTCAAATGGGATGCATGCTTGTATGACTGAGAAATGTAATAGAACAAATTGTAGAGCTGTTGACAGAAATTTTCCAGGCTTCTTTGAACACAAGATTAATTCCAGGGCATTGGAGGATTGCAAATGTGGCATTATTGTTTAAGAAAGGGGCAGAGGATAACTCGGGGGAAAAAACAGACCTGTCAGTTTGACATTAAAAGTGTGAAAACTGTTGGAGGACATAAAATAGGATAAGATAAACATGCACGGGGTGGGGGGCAGTTAAATCTAGACAGTCAACGTGGCTTTGTCAAGGGCAGATCAGATCTGATAAATCTGACTGAGTTCTTTGAGGTGGCACAGATAGTTAATGAGGGCAGTGCTGTGGATGTTGTAAATTTGAACTTTCACAAAGTATTTGATATGGAGCACGGCAGGTTGATTAGCAAATTAGAAAAGTTTGGGATAAATGTGTCCTTAGCAGGATGGATTAGCAGTTGGCTAAAAGGTAGGTAATGGATGGTATGTAAAGATAGTAATTTCTCAGATTGGAGATAAGTTGAATGTGTTGCTTCCAAGGGATTCGTGTTGGGAGCCTTGCTTTTTCTGATTTTATATAAATGACTCGGAGATTGGTGTTGAGAAAAAAATCTCTAAATTTTCATATAACACGAATTTTGGGAAAATAGTGAATTGAGAGGATTCTGCTGAGCAACTTCACAGGGACTTTGACAAGTTGGTCAAATGGGCAGACAGCCGGCAGCTGAATTTCAATGCAGAGAAATGTGAGGGAATGGAGACACAATACAGTCTCAATGGTGCAACTTTTCAGTGAGTACAGGAGCAGAAAGACCTCTGGATTCAAGTGCGTAATTCTTTGAAGGTGACCAAATAATTTGAAACAGTGGGTAAGAACATTTATAGGATTCTTGGGTTCATAAATAGAGGCATAGAATATAAAAGCAAGGAAGTGAGGCTACACCACTACAAATCATAGAGTCCTACAGCACAGAAATGAGCTCTTCAGCCCAAGCAGGTCCATGCTGACCAAAATATCCATCCACGTTAACCCCATTTCCCTGCACTTGAAATATTTCCTTCTCAATCTTTCCTATCCATGTATCCATCCAAATGCCTTTTAAATGTTGTTAATGTACTTATCTCAACCACTTCCACTCATTCCATATGCATACCACCCTCTATATAAATAAGTTGCTTCTCAGGTTCCAATGTATTCTTTCCTTACCGTAAACTGATGCCCTCCAGTCCTCGATTCTGCAAACCTGGGAAAAAGACTGAGTGCATGCACCCTATCCATGCCGCTCTTTTTTTTTACACTTCTATAAGGCACCCCTCAACGCCTCAGTCTCCAATGCTCTTTTTAAAAAAAAAGGTCCTGGCGCATCCAACCACTCCCTGTAACTCAGTCCCTTGAGTCCTGGCAACATCCTTGTAAATCTCCTTGGCACTCTTTCCAGTTTAATAACATCCTTCCTACAGCAAAGTGACCAAAATTGATCACAATACTCTGAGTGCAGCCTCACCAACGTCCTGTACATCTGCAATGTAACTTCCCAACTTCTACCATCAGGGCCTTGACTGATGAAGGCCAGTGTGTCAAAAGCCTTCATACCCTGTCTACCTGTGACTCCACTTTTACAGAACTGTGCAACTGAACTTCAAGGCCCCTCTGTTCCATGACACTCCTTAAGACCCTACCATTCACCATGAAAACTCCTACCTTGACTTTCCAAAATGCAACACCTCACACTTATCTATATTAAACTCCATTTGCCATCTCTCAGCCCACTTCTCCAGCTGAACAAGTTCCTGCTGCAATTCCTCACTGTCTGCAATACTGCCTGTTTTAGTGTCATCTGCAAAGTTACTAATCATGCCTTGTATATTCTCATCCAAATCATTGATACAGATAACAAACAGCAATGGGCTAAGCACTGAGCCCTGAAACACACCACTCATCACAGACCTCCAGTCCAACAAGCATCCTTCCAAAATTACTCTCTACTTTCTACCATCAAGCCAATTGTGTATTCAATTTACCAGCTCTCCCTAGATTCCATGAGATCTAACTTTCCAGAGCAGCCTACCATGTGGAACCTTATCAAAGGCCTCACTGAAATCCATGTAGACGACGTCTACTGCCCTGCCCTTATCAACATTCCTGGTCACTTCATCAAAGAACTCTAGCAGATTTGTGAGGCATGGTCTCCCACGCATGAATCATTGGTCATACCACATTTGGAGTATTGTGTTCTGAAACTTTACGAAAGGATGTTAAAGCTCTAGAGAGAGCACAAAGGAGATTTACTTTGATAGCAAGAATGGGGAAAGATTAGAGAAATTGGGCTTGTTCTCCCTGGAACAGAGGAGGTTAAGAGTTGACCTTATTGACGTCTTCAAAATTATGAACAATATTGCCAAGGTAAAGAAGCATACGTCACTAATCATGGGCCACAATTTCAAGATTGTCAGCAAGAGAGCTAGGAATATGATGCGGAGAAGCATCCATACTCTCAATTGTTAAGATTTGGAAAGCACTGCCTAGGCGAGTGATTGAGGTGTATTCAAAGAGGTTTTTAAAAGAGAGCTGGATATATATTTGAAAGTGATGAATTTAGAGAACTAAGGGGATAGAGCCAACCAACTCATCTAGCCCTATCAGGAGCTGGTGCAGAGAAAATGGGTCAAATCACCTCCTTCTGTATTGTGAAATTCTATGATGTTAGTGATGATGGATAGAGGGGGTGTGTAAGAATGTGTAAAAACAACCCAATAATTGCTGTAAATCAGAAGGTGGAAAGAAAAGAGGAACTTAGTGAAATTACAATAACTAGGGAAGTGGTACTGAGCATAGTGTTGGAGCTATGAGCTGAGAAATCCATGGGTTCTGATGATCTTTATTCAAGAGTCTTGGAGGTGACTAATGAAACAGTATAAGCAGTGGTTTAACGCTTATGAGGTAGTTTAAGCAATTCACTAGATTCTAAGAAGGTTTCATCAAAAGTGAAATTAACAGTATGATCTCTCTATTCAAGAAGTGAAAGAAGTAGAAATCCAAAGAATGTACACTACCTAGCTTGATGTCCATTGTGCAAAATGTTATTTATCCATCAATAAGGAGGTTATAGAACTTGGAACAGTACAGCACAAGAGTAGCTCCTTTGGCCCACCATGTCTGGACCAACCATGATGCCGTTCCAAACCAATCCCATTTGGTTGCATATAGCCCATATCCCTATATTCCCTGCTTGTTCATAAGTCTTTCTAAATGCCTCTTAAATGTTGCTATGGATCTGCTTGTACCTCCTCCTCTAGCAGTGCATTCCAGGCACCTAGCACTGTATAAAAAAACATGCATCACACATCTTTTAAACTCCCCCACCCTCAATTTGCGGCCCCTAGTTTTGACATTTCCACTCAGACTCTGACTATCCACAGAACTTAAAAATCAAGGCAATTGTGAAGAGGCTTAGTTTTGTGAAAGAGAATCATATTTAACCAATTGTTTGGAGTTCTTATGAAGGAATAATGTATTGTGGATAAAGGGGAACCTGTTGATGTACCATATTTGGATTTTGAGAAGGCATTTGGCAAGATGCCATGCAAAGGTTTATACGTAATATAGGAGCTCATGGTTTAGGAAATTACAACATAGATACAAGATTGGCTGGATGGCAGAAAATGGAGACGATGCATAATAGGTCCATTTTTGGAATGGCAGTTTGAGATTAGTGATGCCTGCAGGGTCTTGGCCCTTTACAATTTATGTTAATGATTTTGATGGGACTGAAGGCATTATAGTTAAATTTGTGAATGAGATAGATATAGTCAGGAAAATGTGCGAAAAGTATGTAAGGTATGCCCATGTTTCTGGAAGTAGTATATGGAAAGAGGATTGGCTATCTAATAGAAGATAGAAATTTGGGATAAGGGGGACATTTTTAGGAAGGCAACCTGTGACACAAGGGCAGTGCTGGGCCGTAATTATTACTTTGACCAGGAAAGTGAATATATTCCAACCAAGTTTGCAGATAACGCAAAAACCAGCAGAAAGGGAAGTGGTGAGGATGTCAGTGTTTGCAGGGGACAGCAAGTGAACAAAGACATGGCAGGTGGAATATAATGTAGAAAAAATGTACAATTATCTACTTGGTAGGGAGAATAGAGGAGCTGAATATTATCTGAATGGAGAAAAACCACAGAAAGCCGAAGAACAGAGATTTGGGAGTCCTCATCCATAAATACAAAAAGCTAGCATCCAATTTCATCAGGTAATAGGGAAGGCAAATGAAAGTTGTTTACTTCAAAGGGAATGGAGTATTAAAGTAGGGAGGCTTTGCTAAAATGATACAAGGGATGAGTCACACCATGGATGGAATCCGGAGACAGTTTTGGGCCTCTTTTCTAAGGAAACACAATTGCAATTCCAATTTGGAGAAGTTTTGCTGAGTTTGATTGTAAAAAACTCAGCCAAGTGGACCTCGTGGAATATTTCCCTGATTGCACCAGATTAACAACTGGCTGACAGATATAAATAGGAGGTCAGAGGTTCTTGTCACAGAGAGCTGGATCAGTTCAAGGACTCTCTCAATGTATAAAAAGAGTGTGACTTGGTGAGTGGATACCAGCTGCTGTAGTTATTTCAGACTAATGTTAGGCTTGGGGGTATTGCCTTGTATGAAGAGATCTAACAGGTTGGGCCTGTATTTATTCTAATCTAGAAGAATGAGAAGTGATGTAATCTCAGAATAGTGGATGTAAATTTAAGATAGGATTGAGTAGGAACTTCTCTGAAGGTAGTGAATCTATGGAATTCTTTACTGAGAGACTGTCAAGGCTGGTCATTAAGTATTTTCAAGACTGAGGTAGACAGATTTTTAATCAATGAGGGAATCAAGAGTTATAGAGAAAAGCTGGGAAAGTGGGACGAGGAATTATTTGATCAACTATTATCTTCTAGAATGGCAGAGCAGACTCAACTACGTGAATAGCGTATCTCTGCTTCTTCTGTCTTCAGTCTTATTGTCTGAAAAGTTTGCAGATGGATATAGATAGATTGAGTGAATATGAAAATGTTCTGGCAGATGAAGTATATAACATGAGGAAAGTATAAAACATTCATTTAAACAGAGTAGTACTTGAATAAAGAGCGACTACAGAACGCCAGTGCATGAGTTAGTATGCAGGTATGGTGAATGGTGGCACAGTGGATAGCACTGCCGCCTCAGTGCCAGGGACCTGGGTTTGTTTCCAGCCTTGGGTGACTGTCTGTGTGAAATTTATATATTCTCCCCATGTCTGTACGGGTTTCATCCATGTGCTGCAGTTCCCTTACACAGTCCAAAGATGTGCAGGTTAGGTCGGTTAGCTATGATTAAAACCCCATGCAGGATTATGGAGGTGTTTCATGGAATGTGGGACTAGCTGTTTAAAGGGTAGGTGCAGACTCTTTCTGCAATGTAGAAATTTTATGATTCTTGGTACAGCAAGTAATAAAAAAGGTAATTAGAATATTGTCCTTTATTACAAGAGAAATTGAACTTAGGGGTAAGGCTGTTTGGCTTCTGTTATACAGAGCATTGGTGAGACCACATCTCTCAGAATACATACATTTTAGTTGTCTTACTTGGGAAGGATGTAAATGAATTGGAAGTAGTCCAGAGGAGGTTTGCTGGTTATTATCTAGAATGTATGGGTTATCTTCTCTTGCATGTCTGGGTTTGTTTTCACTGGAGGTTAGCAGAATAAGAAGTGTCTCGATTGAATTATAAAAGATCTGAATGGTCTTGATGAGGTATAAATATGATGTTTCCTCGTGTGGCTGAATCTACAATAGGGGTTGTCCCATTTAAGACAAAGATTATTTTCTCAGGGGTTGTGCAATTCTTGAATACTCTGACTCAACATGGTGGAGGCATAGTCATGAAATATTTGTAAGGTGTGAATAGATAGATTCTTGTATAAAAAGGAAATCAAAATCTGTTGGGATCGATGAAATGTGAAACTTAACATTCACTCCCTCCAACGCCGACACTCAGTAGCTGAAGTCTGTGCTATCTACAAGGTACAGAGCAGAAATTCAAAGATCCTCAGACAGCATCTTCTAAGACCACTTCCATCTAGAAGGACAAGGGCAGCAGATATAAGGAACACCACCACCTCCAAGATTCCCTCCAAGTCACTCAGCATCCTGACTTGGAAATATATCGTTGTTCCTTTATTGTTGCTGGGTCAAAATTCTGGAAATCCCTTCCTAATAGCACTGTGGGTCAACCCACAGCAGGAGAACTGCAGCAGTTCAAGAAGACAGCTCACCACCACCTTATCAAGGGCAACTAGGGATGGGCAAGAAATGATGGCCAGCCTGCAATGCCCACATCACACAAAAATGAATAGAAAAGAAAAACTCAGATCATCCATTGTCTATTCAGCCATTATCCTATTAAATAGCAGTGGAGGCTAAAGGGGCCAGATGGTTTCTTTCTATTTCTTGTCCCTATGTTTATACATAGCAATTTCTCTATGGCCACATCAAGGCTGTGGCCCCTTCACACTGTACATCTCAATCTTGACACTCTTCAGTTTCCTCCACTCCAAGGAAAACGACTCCAGTCTGTTCAATCTCTCTTTGTAATTAAAACTTGCCAGCTGAAGCTTCAGCATGGTGAATCTCTTCTGCACCTCTCCAGTGTAGGCACATTCCTCCAATTAATCTGAATTCCAGAACTGCACATAATACATTAGCTGTGGCCTTCCCAATCTTTTATATAGTTTTAGCATAACTTCTCTGTCTTAAACTCAGCTAAACTCATGCCTCAGCTAATAAAGACAGTTATCCAAAATGGCTCCTTAATTACTTCAATACCTGTCCCACTATCTTAAGGGACTGATGGACATTAACACCAACGTCCCGCTGATCCTCAGTGCTTCCCAGGATCCTACCATTGATCATGTATTCCTTTCCCTTGTTTGTTCTGCCCAAGTGCATCATTTCACACCTATCCAGATTGAATTCCATTTGTCACTGATCAGATCATCTATATCTTCTTGTAATCAAAGCTATCCTCCCCACTATTTATTATCAGACCAAATTTTGTATTATGCAAGAACTTACTAATTAACTCTCCTACATTCAAATCAAAATCATTTATCTATTTCATAAACAGCAAAAGCCCCAACAATGATCCTTGCAAAAACTCATTGCTCACAAAAACACCTGCTGGACCATCACCCTCGAGTTCCTGCCAGTCTGCCGATTCTGGATCCCATTGGCTGTGTTTCTAATTGTTTTTTAAGCATCTTCAAACATCATTCAATGCAACAGTATCTGACCTAAGCTGTTGCATTTGACCATTGCTGGAGCTCAGGTGAAAGAATTATGACTCTCAGTTTATAGTACTGTGCAATTATTTGCAAAACCAAGGTTCCTTGTGAGACAGTGGCAGTCTTGAGGATTATTGCCGCCTTTTGGTTCTTTCATCTTTTCTGATGACTAAGTCAAAAATGATTGAGCAGCTGATTCCTCCGTTAGGGATCATGTTCAGCTCCTCCATTATTGGCATCACTGGTGGCCAGAGTTCCCTTGAAAATGAATAAAGTGGCACAGTAGGACCATGGGTTGTGTTGGAATGGTGAAGCCAGTATAAGCAATAGTGCAGCCAGAACTACATGCTATTTTATGGTGATTTCTGAATCCCTAAGGGCTGCAGTCATAAGGAGGTATTGAATAAAATCTGGAGAGGAGGTAAACCATGATAACAAAGTGTGATGCTGGATGAACACAGCAGGCAAAGCAGCATCTCGGGAGCACAATATTGGGTGAGAATTGGAGTCCACAGGGAAGGATGGTACACATGCATAAGGGAAATTGTCTGTACAAAAAAATCTTTTTTTTGCCAAGACTGGAATTAATGTATGTGAATTGATTTTTGCATACATCTCTCTGTCAGTGTTAAGTTGCCTACAAAAATTTCATCTCCCAACCATTCTATGTATTGCTTCTCAGATTAATAAATTTGTATTGAAGCTCATGATCTAAAAGAGAACTTTATTTAAAAATACTGTCCGTATTGATATATTCATATATCCTGATTGTGCTATTACTTTTGTATAGCTAAAAACCATTTAAATGGTTATTTGATCTTTCCTGCAATGATATATATTTTTAGAATTATTAATATCTCCTATCATTTTATATCTGTATAGATTTTTAATAATCATACTTGTATTCTAGTTAGTTTTTTTAATGCTCTGTATCTTTTTATCAGGCCTCTCAGTGAGGAGCGTGTGCTGGCAAGGGGATCATATTTTGGTTGGTACGCAAGACAGTGAAATCTTTGAAATTGTGGTACATGAACGCAACAAACCTTTCCTAATTATGCAAGGACACTGTGAAGGAGAACTCTGGGCCTTAGCAATTCATCCAACAAAGCCTTTAGCAGTAACTGGAAGTGACGATCGATCTGTTCGGTTTGTATTATTAATTGTGATAATTATCCCGTGACTATTAAATGGTATGATGATATATTATAATTTCAGTGTGTTTTTGTACTTCCATTCAAGCAACTCCTTTTTAACAAATTTACAAGCACAGCTTATTCCCTCAACAGAAGATAGCAGGTATATTCAGCTTCCACATTTTCCATATTGTCCTGGAAAGTTTCAGCCAAAGCAATTAATATTGTCTATTTGTGCTTCATTCAGACCTCTTCTCTTTCAGATAACAGTCAAATTCAGCATGTTTAAACTATGCAGAACATTGATCAACATTATACCATCAATAGAGTAAAATCACATTAATGTGAGACCAAACTCTTCAGTCCTGGTCAGTCTGCAACTCGAATACTTGTATACGTCTAGTCACCAGGACACAATGAACACATTCACGTGTGGTAGAAGTACAGAGAAGGTTGATCCCTAGTGTCCTGGGAGGTGCTCTTGTAGAGGTATATATGACAGTTAAGAGAATGGACCGACTTGCTGTCTTCAAAAACTTTGTTTTCAATATTACACCAAGTTCCATTCTCCCATCATTTTTGTTCAACTTACACTGTGTCTCAGTCCAAATGCCTCTAATGTTAGTCCCTTCATAGCCTCAAATCTTTTATCTCTGTAGCCTTGTCCAGCTGTACAACCTTCTGAAAAGTTTACATTGCTTCAACTTCATCAGCTTTTTGAATCACCTGTCCTCTTCACCCTGTCATTTACTGGCATTCCTTCAGTTGTCAAAACCTTGCATTCTGAATTTCTCTTCTTAAGCTCCTGTCTCCTTTAATATCTGTCACTTTGAAAAATCTTTCAGTCAACTTTCTTAATGGTCTCTCTTTTGGCACAGTGTCAATTTTTATCCAGATGTACTTCTTTGAAGCGTCTGGAACATTGCTCTTCATTAAAGGTATGATGCTGGTACATGTTGAAGGTAAACCCTAACACATTATTTGAAATTGTGAGATGAGGACAATGGGTCATGGTTTCAAGTGAGTAAAATTTAAAACTGATATTTGGAAATTATTCTGTACATCAGCAAAGGTGGAAATCCTGGAATGATTTCTGAACAGACAAAACTAGATCTTTAGGTTCTTGAATAGATAAATGAAGATTTGCTTACCGCTTTCCTCCTCCAGAACTCCTGTCTGCTTTTCTGGGAGTACTTTCAGCATTTGGGCTTTAACATTCAAGAAGACCCATGACAATATTCTTGGGCAAACTAGGAATGGACAATAAAGTTGCCATTGATGCCCACATCTGAGAATTTTTCTTTTAATATTTGCAAAAGGAGTTTTCAAATTTTCTTAAACCATTTTGCTCCATCTAAATGGCACTTTGCTTTCTAGGCATGCTGATTCCAGTAGCCCTTGTAAGATCACATCTTCTGTATTGTCCAACACTGTCAATATATGACTAAGTAATATTCCTGATGCAATCAGATTAGACAATACATGTTATAGTTCAATATATGATTTTGCTACTCATTATGATGTTGTGTATACATGTCTGCTTTAACTATTTTATTTATTTGCGGGACATATGTGTTGTTGGCTGGCCAGCATTTATTGCCTCTCCCTGATTGCCCTTGAGAAGGTGGTGGTGAGCTGCCTTTTTGAACCACTGCAGTCCACATGCTATTGTTTGATCCTTAGTGGGGGAATTTCAGGATTTTGATCCAGCAACAGTGAAGGAATGGTGATATACCTCCAAGTCAGGATGGTGACTGGCTATGAAAGGAATGTGAAGGTGGTGGTGTTCCTCTCTATCTGCTGTCATTTTCCTTCTATTCTGAAATGGTCGTGGCTTTGGAATGTGCTGTCCAAGGATCTTTGATGAATTTGCACTCTGCATCTTAAAGATAGGACACACTGCTGCCACTGAGCGTTGGTGGTGGAAAGAGTGGATGCTTGTGGATATATTGTCAATCAAGCAGGCACCTTTGCCCTTGATGGCATCGAGCTTCTTGAGTGTTGTTGGAGCTACACCCATCCAGGCAAGTGGAGAGTATTCTATCACACTCCTGACTTGTGCGTTGTAGTTGGTGGTCAAGCTTTGAGGGGTCTGGAAATGAATTACTCTGCCTGGATATTGTCCAGATCTTGTTGCATTTGAACATGGACTGCTTCAGTATCTAAGGAGTTATGAATAGTGCTGAATATTCCACAATCATCAGCAAACATTCCTACTTCTGACCGTATGATGGAGGGAAGTTTATTGATGATGTAGCTGAAGGTGTTTGGACCTAGATGTACTGGAGCTGTAAATAACCATAACCATTTTCCAATGTGCCAGGTATGACGCCAACCAGTGGAGACTTTGCCCCAATAGCTGCTGATTTCAGTTTCGTCAGGGTTCCTTGATGCCACACTCAGTCAAATGTGGCCTGGATGTCAAGGACTGTCACTCTCACCTCACTTCTGGAATTAAGTTCTTTTATCCCTATTTGAACCAAGACTGTAATGAGGTCAGGATTTGAGTGGCCCTGGTGGAACCTAAACTGGGTGTCACTGGGCAGGTTATTGCTGAGCAGCTGCTGCTTGATAGCACCATTGATGAAACCTTCCACCACTTTACTGGTGATCGAGAGTAGACTGATGAAACAGTAATTGGTGGTGTTCTATTTGTCTGGTAATGAAATGTGAGGCTGGATGAACACAACAGGCCCAGCAGCATCTCGGGAGCACAAAAGCTGACGTTTCGGGCCTAGACCCTTCATCAGAGAGGGGGATGGGGTGAGGGTTCTGGAATAAATAGGGAGAGATGGGGAGGCAGACCGAAGATGGAGAGAAAAGAAGATAGGTGGAGAGTAGAGTATAGGTGGGGAAGTAGGGAGGGGATAGGTCAGTCCAGGGAAGACGGACAGGTCAAGGAGGTGTGATGAGGTTAGTAGGTAGGAGATGGAGGTGCGGCTTGGGGTGGGAGGAAGGGATGGGTGAGAGGACGAACAGGTTAGGGAGGCAGAGACAGGTTGGACTGGTTATGGGATGCAGTGGGTAGAGGGGAAGAGCTGGGCTGGTTGTGTGGTGCAGTGGGGGGAGGGGACGAACTGGGCTGGTTTTGGGATGCGGTGGGGGAAGGGGAGATTTTGAAGCTGGTGAAATCCACATTGATATCATTGGGCTGCAGGGTTCAATTTTTCACATTGTCCGGTAGATGGCAGTGTTGTAGCTGTAATAGAAGACCTTAGCCGGAGTGCAACAAGTTCTGGAGCACAAGTCTTCAGTAGTATTGCTTGAATGTTATCAGGGCCCATTGCCTTTTCAATATCCACTGTCTGCATCTGTTTCTTTATATCATGTGGAGTGAATTGAATTGGCTGAAGACTTTGTAATGCCATGTACCATTTGAAGAGGCCAAAATCGATCATATACGTGACACTTCTGGCTGAAGATTGCTGTGAATCTTTCAGCCTTATCTTTTGCACTGGTGACTCTTATTGGTGATGGTCATTCCCTGGCAGTTGTGTGGCATGAATGTTACTCGCTTCTTGTTACCCCATGCCTGGATATTGTCCAGAGCTTGTTGCATTTGAACATGGGCTGCTTCAGTATCTCAGGAGTTATGAATAGTGCTGAATATTCCACAATCATCAGCAAACATTCCCACTTTTGACCGTATGTTGGAGGGAAGGTTATTGATGATGTGGATATTTGTAAAGCCCCCTACTGCAGTGAGTTGTTTAATTGTCTGCTACGACTCATGTCTGATGTGGTAGGACTGCAAAGCTCCGACCTGACCCATTAATTGTGGGATTGCCTAGCTCCGTCTATCAATTGCTGCATATATTGTTTGGAAGTCCTGTTTGGTAGCTTCACCAAGTTGACACCTCCTTTTCAGATATGCTTGCTGTTGCTCCTGGCAAGCCCTCCTGTACTCTCCATGGGACCAGTGTTGATCCCTTGGCTTGATGGGTAGTGGTTGTGTGGGGGATATCGTGGGCCATGAAATTACAGATTGTGTTGGAGTACAATTCTGTTGCTGTATAATTCAGTGCCTTATAGATACCCAGCCTAGAGTTGCTAGATCTGCTTGAAGTGTGTCCCATTTAGCACATTATCATACAACACAATGGAGGATATTCTGAATGTGAAGTCAGGATTTCATCTCCGCAAGGACTGTGCATTGGCCACTCTAATGGATGTTGCCAAGCACAGATGCATCTGTAGCTGGCAGATTGAGTATGAAATCAAGTATAGTTCCCCCTTTTGGTGGTTCCCTAACCATCTACCCCACACCCAGTCTAACAGCTATTTCTTTTAAGACCCAACCAGCTCCATTACTAGTAGTTCTGCAGCGCCATTGTTGATGGTAGACATTGTAATCCCCCACCCAGAGTATATTTTGCACCCATGCCACCCCCAGTGTTTCCCCCAATTGCTGCTCAACATGGAGTATTGATTCATCAGCTGTGGGAGGACAGCACCTGGTAATCAGCTGGAAGCTCCCTTGCCTGCATTTAAACTGAAGCCATGAGACTTCACATCACCCAGGTTTAATGTTGGAGACACGAGGGCAACTAACTCTTGACTACATACCACTGTGCCGCCACATCTGCTGGGTCTGTCCTGCGGTGGGATAAGACATCACCAAGGATGGTGAAGGTGGTGACTGGAACATTGTCTGTCACTCATACTCAGGGAATCATACGTATGTCAGGCTGTTGCTTGATTAGTCTGTGAGACCGCTCTCTCAATTTTAGTACTAGCCATTAGATGTTAATAAGAAGAACTTTATAATGTCAACAGGGCTGTATCTGCCATTGTCTTTTCTGCTGTCTATGTCAATGCCAAGTGGTCCGTCTGTATGGACCCCACAGTGATTGATATAACAGAGTGGCTTGCCAGACCATTTTAGACAGCAGTTGAGAGTCAACCACATTGCTGTGGCTCTGGAGTTTCATATAGGCCAGACCAGGTGAGGATGGCAGATTTCCTTCCCAGAAGAACATTATTGTGTGTTTGTTGGCAAAATAGTAAGATAAAAAGAAGTCCTTTAGCAAGGAGTTTCAACAATGTGCAGCTTTGTAACATGACCTGAATAAAAAAGCTACATTTTAAAAGGTATCTTTGTATCACATTTATACTGATGGAGCTAAACCTGGTACACTACTCTACAGGAATACTAAGTAGTATTTTCTTTATGACATCTTGTCATTGCAGACAAATAAGCTTCTTTTTGTGTATTGATTTTATTGCTATTCTGAACTACTTCTTGTTGTCATACCTCGACATCTGCCTCAGTTGAAGGTCAGGTGATTATTTTTGCTGTTCAAATTCAGTTTTGAACTTTGCCTTCATGAAACTGAAATCTGAAATCTCGTACACGTGAAACCGAAGCTAAAGACAGATGCACAGAAACTTTCCAAAATCTATAAACCACCACCAACCATAAAATGTCATAAGATTTGTGCTGTACTTTCATAGTTTTTGATTACTGTCATTTTCTTTGGAATAATAGATTAGAATGAATTTTGAAATTGTGACGTATACCTACAAGGAGTAGATAACCATAAGAAAAGATGACATTTTTTATTTGGAAGCATTTACTTCATTTGTTCAGTTTATATTAATCAGTGTGTGTTCTTAAATTATCATATTCCAACTGGAATAAATATGTGAAAACATAAGCATCTCAAATGCAATTCTTCTGTGTGACTTATTTTTTTCTTCTTCTTCCCAAACACTTACATTTTCACAGCATGCATACTTCAATTAGGAATGAATAGAGAATTAAAGTGAATAAATCTGAGAAACAACCTGACAATACTGATTAGTTACCAGCAGCCATTAAGTGGGAGGAAGGAAAGTGAGATTTACTGAAAGTATAAGTTCTAGATGGACTAATTCAGTTATCTGATTCTTATGTAACAATGTTCAAGTTCTTGGGGGACAAATAACTATTTGCTTGAAACATTACCTCATTTCAATTTCATTATTGGTTGTGAATATAAAATATCTTTTGAGGAAGATAGGAACTTCTCAAACTAATTTTTTTGTGGACTGAAGATTGCAATACAAAATTTTCAGGAGCAGTTTTGAAGATCACGATATTTAGAACATTGAAGAGCATTTGTCACTGTTTTATGGTATAATTATATTTATTTTTTCAGAATATGGAGCCTTATTGATCATGCTCTGATTGCCCGATGCAATATGGAAGAAGCAATTCGTTCTGTTGCTGTGAGTTCAGATGGCATTCATCTTGCTCTGGGTATGAAAGATGGTTCTTTTACTGTACTCCGGATCAGGTAAGCATAAACAGGAGCCATCAGTTTTGTTTGGGTTTATCTTTAAAAGATTTTTGAGCCTCTTGCAATAATGAATACTTTCTTCATTCTGACAGTAATAGAAGCTGTAACCACTTCACTGTTCCTAATCTAATGTGGATAAACATTGTGACAGTGACAAAAGAAGTCACAGAAAACTTACCTTTCGTATAACTAGCTCAAGATGTCAGTCGAGCAAAGTCAATAATTTCTTGCAGATGTTAAATCCAGACCACTTCTGATTTAATCCCTTTACGGGCGTGGGTTGTCAACCAAGCTGCTTTTAATGATGCTTAGTGTGTTTAACATTTTTAAAAATTGAATTGTAGGACATTTATTTGTCCTGTGTATATATGCTGGGCAAATGGTCCTTGAAAAGGCCATGCAATGGCATGAAGGGGATATGGGTGGCTGGGGGCATGATTTACTTAGAAGTGACCCAGATGAGACATTTTACATGAAGGTTCCCAATTGGAGATTATGTTTCATGATTTATTGTTCTGAGATCTATTAACCATTAGCCTTAGAGGATCCATAACTTTGACCTGTGGTCTTTGTGATGTAGGTACATCCACAATGCTGTTACCTGGGGGAATTTCACAAATTTGATCCAGTGATGGGATGGCTATTTCCAGATTGGGATAGTGGGCAACTTGGGGGGGATCCTGCAGCTGGCAGTGGTCCCACATGCCAGCAGCTCTTATTCTAAAAAGTGGTAGAGATCATGTGCTTGAAAGGTGCTGTAAAAGAAAACAAGTGGCTGGAATGCATATTATTTAGATTAGATTCCCTACAGTGTAGAAACAAGCCCTTCTGCCCAACAAGTCCACACCGCCACTTGAAGCATCCCACCCAGATCCATCCCCCTATAAGCCACACGCCCCTGAACACTACGGGCAATTCAGCATGGCCGATCCACCTAGCCTGCACATCTTTGGACTGTGGGAGGAAACCGGAGCACCCAGAGGAAACCCACGCAGACACTGGGAGAATTTGCAAACTCCACACAGACAGTCGCCCGAGGCTGGAATCGAACCCAGGTCCCTGGCGCATTGAGGCTGCAGTGCTAACCACTGAGCCACCGTGCCACCCTGATAGTGTACACTCTGCCTCTTTTGTGCCAGTGGTGGAGAGAGCAAATGTATAAAATGCTGAACTGGCTGTTGTTTTAGTGGGCTGATTTTGTTAAGCTGAAGTCACTTGAGTATTGTTGGAGATGAGCTTCACCAGATAGGTGAAGTCTTCTTTCTTTTGTCACATTCTTGAGACTATGATCCCTGAAACTGGAACCCATCAGGGCTACAATCTGTCTACTCTGTCAAGCCCTCTCAGAATCTTTTAGGTTTTAATAAGATCACAACTCATTATTTTATTCTCAAGAGAATGTAGTCCCAATGTACTCAATCATTCCCAAAACGACTTCCTTATCCCTGGGATCAATCCAAGGAAGCTTTTTTTGTCATCTTCAAATCAAGGATATTCTTCCTTTGACATGGATACCAAAACTGTGCACATTACTCAAAGTTGGTCCCATTTGTGCAATTATAGCAAGAGCTCAGAACTGTTCTGAAGAAGCGTCATATCAGTTTCAACTTTAACCTTGTTCCTCTCTCAACAAATGCTGCTAAATTTGCTGAATTTCTTCAGCACTTCCAATCTCTCAGACATGTTCAGGGGAACTTTTCTAGGCAGCACAATCTTGGTCCAACTTTGATCTAGGGCTGAAGAAAGAGATGGGCCAAATAGACCAGGTTTCTTTCAGGAAACATGGTTAAGAACCATTATTATGTCATGAGGTGTAGATTATAGTGATAACGAGCAAGGAACAATCTAAGGCCAAACTTCAGAACTGCAGGAGGAAATTTAAATGAAACAAGAGAGGATCTAGCCCAGTAAAATTGAACCAAAGACTGACAGAAACATCTATAACCGGCCGATGAATGGTCGTTAAGCAATAGATGTTGAAATGTACTTAGCCTGTATGAGGGAGAAGGATGGAGAGCAAAAGCCTTGGCTTCTTGGATGACAAAATAGGAAGAGGAAATCATGGCATATGATGAATTTTGAGAGAACTGATCAAGTGAGACTCAGGCCAAGCACAATATCTTTAGAGGGGAAATAAAAAGAAAAATATGACTGGCAAAGAAAGCATATGAAAGAAAATTATTAATTATAATGGGAATATAAAAGTCTTCTAGTGGTCACAGAAGTAGTAAGCAGGTAGTAACAGTAGGTTGGGACATATTGAGGGCAAAATAATGCTTTATGCTTCAAGGAGCACAGAAGGGCTAGATTACACAGGTGGAATTTTCCCACTTTGTGCTAGTGTTTTGTTTCGTTAGATTTTTGGTGCCCAGCCCACCATGGCTCAGAATGACCTTTCTTGCATAATGTCCCATATTTTACCTCATTAATTATGCAAGAAAGGTCATTCTTGATTAATTGAACAGCCAGAAAAGCAGAATTGCTCACAACTGCTCAAACCTTCCAACTTTCAAATCTCTAATGATATATTTTAAGTCTAGCTGCACGCTACTTAAATTCTGCAAGTCAGGAGCATTTCCTCAAACTGTGATGCTTGTGTTTAAGTATTAAGGACAAAACCCAGAGGAAAGAAAGCTCACTACCTGCTTTGCAGGTGTTGGTGAATAGGGTTGTGGAGAGAATGGTATTCCTTTGCCAAGCTGACCACCCCAAAAGCCATTTCATCAGACTCAACCAGTCTGGACACAAATTTCACGCTATGTCACTGCCATTTCTTGGATGAAAAGGAATTCCTGACCTTGCATAAAGAAATGTCAGTGATATTCTTAGCTCCATAATGATAAGTATCATCATCATCGATCTGCTGCCTGACAATCTCAGAACCACGACTCACTCTGATTCTGCCAGTGCACACACCTCTTACAAGAGTCGTGGACTATAATTCTCAGTTTTGCATGCATTATGTTCAGTCAATGACTAACCCTCCTGCTCTGTCAGCTTCCTATGCACTTACTTGGATAGCATGCCACCTTCCATGTTGCTACATTATGACTAACAGATCTTCCATCCCTCCTTTGATTCAGTGAATGCAATATTGGCCCATAACTGGGCTGAGAAAGTCAAGACTGGTTTGGGATAGAGTTGATGATGGATATCAGACTTCTCATTCTGAAGAGGAGAGCACAATCACTTGTAATGGTGGAGACTATTAAATGGGCAATCAATCCCAGTACATTTTATTGTGCTGAACAGCTGTCCCATTACACTACCAGTACCATCTCATACTTAATCTGCACAAGTCTTTTTATCCTTCTTTAATTAATTCCCTCTCTTTTGCAGACACTATTGGCACCAAGTGAAATGCTGCAAAGAGGCAACATTAGACACCCTCGGCTCAACTTCTGAGGTGGAAGCTTATGAGGATACATTGGCAAGGCTTTTGCCTGCACTCTATCCCAGCTCAAACTTGCACTTTGGTTAGCACTCAGTCCATGTTAGACTTTGAAGTACAAATTGGTGAACATATCATACATCTCTACACCTGTTGAGGAAGTAATGCACCAGATGTTTTTGTTTTATTCACCGACAGGATTTGGCATTGCTTGTTGGGCCAGATTTATTGCCCATCCTTGTGAAAGTGAGGATGAACTCCCATCTTGAACTGCTGCCATTCATTTGGAGTGGGTACACCCACAATGCCAGTAGGGAGGGAGTTCCAGCTCCACTGAAAGAATGCTGCTATATTGCCAAGTTGAAATGACGAGTGGCTTGAAGGAGTGCATGCACGTGGTGATGTTCCCACGTATCAGCTCCTCTTGTCCTTCTAGGTGGTAGAGTTGATGGTAGAGCAGAAGTGCATCTTGTAGTTGGTTCACCCTGCTGCTACTGAGCATCAGTGGAGTGAGTGAATGTTTGGTCCAACATTCAAGCTGAGGTTAATTTGACATAGGACACTTGAAGACCTCCTGCAGCGATGTCTTGGAGCTGAAATGACTGACCTCCAACAACCACAACAACCTCCAAATTCCCTTTATACTAGGTATGACTTTAGCCACTTGAGAGTTTTCCTCTGATTCACTTCAACTCTAGTTTTGTTCCACGACCCCTTGATGCCTTACTCAGTAAAATGTAGTCTTGACACCGTTTCTCATCTTTCCTCTGGATTTCACCTCAGTTGTCCATAACTTGAATTAAGGCTGTAAAGATATCAGGAGCGAAGTGGCCCTGAAAGAACCCAATCTGAGTACCAATGAGCAGATTAATAAAGTGTGAAGCTGGATGAACACAGCAGGCCAAGCAGCATCTCAGGAGCACAAAAGCTGATGTTTCGGGTTGCCAAGCTAGTGCTGCTTAATAGCACTAACCCTTTCTATTAATTTACTGATAATCTACTGTAGACTGATGAGTTGAATTTGGCTTGCTTTTTGTGTACAGGACATACCTGGGGAATTTTCCACATTGTTCGGTAGATGCCACCATTGTAGCTGTACTAGAACAGCTTGGCTATGAGTGTGATAAGTTTTGGAGGACAGGTCTTCAGGAATATTGCTTTAATGTTGTCAGAGCCCACAGCTTCTGCAGTATCCAGTATTTTTGGCTGTTTCATCCTATTGTATAAATTCAATCAAGTTATCTGAAGACTGGCATCTGTGATACTCGGGACTTTGACCTGTTCCAAAAGTGGATCATCTACTAGAAACTTCCAGCTGAATGTTGCTACAGATGCTCAGCCTTGTTTTTTGCACTGATGTTATTAAAGATAGGGATATTTGTGGAGCCATTGCCTCCTGTGAATTTTTAATAGCCCACTAATACTTAGAGACAGGACTATAGAACTTAGATCTGACCTGCTGTTCATGGGATTTCCTAACTTTGTCTATCACTTGCTATTTAGCATGCCAGTAGTCCGGTATTTTGGCTTCATAAGGTTGACCTCTCACTTTTAGGTACATTTATAAACAGCTCCTGACATGCCCTGCTGCACTCTGCTTTGAACTGAGGGAATTCAGCAATAGCATTGAGGACATAAAACAATAGCTCTATTGGTTCTCTTGTAGGTATATAGGCTACTGTAACTTAAAGACAACAGGGTGTTTCTTCCAAACCCCTCAGCAATATTTATCACTTAATAGGTATGGAGTGCTTCAGTTATAAAGAAAGGCTGGATAAGCCTGGACCTTTTTCACTGGAGCATGGGTGGGTGAGAGGAGACCTGACAGAAGTTTATAAAATAATAAGAGGTAAAGGTAGAGTCAATGGTAGTTGTCTTTTCCTTAGGATGGGGGATTTCAAGATTAGGGGACACGTTCTTAAGGTGAGAGGAGAGAGTTTTAAAAATGCAAAATTTTGTATGCAGAGCGGGGCTTAAGTGTGGAATGAACTTTCAGGAACTGGTGGATGTGGGTGTAATTAAAACACATTTGGATAAGTACATGAATAAGAAAAGTTTGGAGGGATACTGGCCTGGGGCTAGTTTAGTTTGGGATTATGTTTGGCATGGACTGGTTGGACCACAGGGTCTGCTCCTGTACCGTATAACTCTATAACTAGTGTCACTAAAACCATACAGATGGCCTCAAGGCCCTCCGCTTCTTCCTGTCCCGCAGGCCCGACCAGCCCCCTCCACCGACACCCTCATCCGCCCAGCCGAACTCGTCCTCACCCTCAACAACTTCTCTTTCGATTCCTCCCACTTCCGACAGACAAAGGGGGTGGCCATGGGGCCCCAGCTATGCCTGCCTCTTTGTAGGTTACGTGGAACAGTCCCTCTTCCACACCTACACAGGCCCCAAACCCCACCTCTTCCTCCGTTACATTGATGATTGTATCGGTGCTGCCTCTTGCTCCCAAGAACAGTTCATCCACTTCACCAACACCTTCCACCCCAACCTTCAGTTCACCTGGGCCATCTCCAACACATCCCTCACCTTCCTGGACCTCTCTGTCTCTATCTCAGGCAACCAGCTTGTAACTGATGTCCATTTCAAGCCCACTGACTCCCACAGCTACCTAGAATACACCTCCTCCCACCCACCCTCCTGCAAAAATTCCATCCCCTATTCCCAATTCCTCCACCTCTGCCGCATCTGCTCCCAGGATGAGGCATTCCACTCCTGCACATTCCAGATGTCCAAGTTCTTCAAGGACTGCAACTTTTCCCCCACAGTGGTCGAGGACGCCCTTGACCGCGTCTCCCGCATTTCCCGCAACACATCCCTCACACCCTGCCCCCACCACAACTGCCCAAAGAGGATCCCCCTCATTCCCACATACCACCCCACCAACCTCCGGATACAACACATCATCCTCCGACACTTCCGCCATCTACAATCTGACCCCAGCACCCAAGACATTTTTCCATCCCCACCCTTGTCTGCTTTCCGGAGAGACCACTCTCTCTGTGACTCCCTTGTTCGCTCCACACTGCCCTCCAACCCCACCACACCTGGCACCTTCCCCTGCAACCGCAGGAAGTGCTACACTTGCCCCCACACCCCCTCCCTCACCCCCATCCCAGGCCCCAAGATGAATTTCCATATTAAGCAGAGGTTCACCTGCACATCTGCCAATGTGGTATACTGTATCCATTGTACCCGGTGTGGCTTGCTGGTGGCTTGGGGACTGCTTTGCAGAACACCTCCGCTCAGTTCGCAATAAACAACTGCACCTCCCAGTCGCAAAACATTTCCACTCCCCCTCCCATTCTTTAGATGACATGTCCATCATGGGCCTCCTGCAGTGCCACAATGATGCCACCCGAAGGTTCCAGGAACAGCAACTCATATTCTGCTTGGGAACCCTGCAACTCAATGGTATCAATGTGGACTTCACTAGCTTCAAAATCTCCTCTTCCCCCACCGCATCCCAAAACCAGCCCAGTTCGTCCCCTCCCCCCACTGCATCCCAAAACCAGCCCAGCCTGTCTCTGCCTCCATAACCTGTTCTTTCTCTCACCCATCCCTTCCTCCCACCCCAAGCGGCACCTCCATTTCCTACCTACTAACCTCATCCCACCTCCTTGACCTGTCCGTCTTCCCTGGACTGACCTATCCCCTCCCTACCTCCCCACCTATACTCTCCTCTTCACCTATCTTCTTTTCTCTCCATCTTCGGTCTGCCTCCCCCTCTCTCCCTGTTTATTCCAGAACCCTCTCCCCGTTCCCCTCGCTGGTGAACGGTCTAGGCCCGAAACGTCAGCTTTTGTGCTCCTGAGATGCTGCTGGGCCTGCTGTGTTCATCCAGCCTCGCACTTTGTTATCTTGGGTTCTCCAGCATCTGCAGTTCCCATTATCTCTGTTTGTTTGTTTGTTTGTTTATTTACTGTTTCCGGGAACTTGCTGTTTGCGAATTAGCAATCGCTTCTGAAATTCTGAAATTTTTCATAGTGATAAATTGGTTGTGATAAACTTTGAAATGTCCTGAGTCCATGAGTAGCACAATATATATTTTACCTGTCGCCTTCCATTCCTCTTACAATTCTGCGCTTTCTTTTTCAGCCTCATTCCTTTTGTACTTATCCCTTGTTATCATCTAAGCAATCTGATGTCAATAAATTTCTAACGTTTCAGCGTTTTCAGTCTCTCAACTTTTGCTATCTGCTTGCTACATAGCCTCATTTGCTGTCAATGCTACCAGCCTGCCAAAAGCCAAGCTTTTTCCTCACCTTGGATTTTACTCCTCTTAATCCTTCGATTTTTAACCCCCTCCAACAGCCCCAGAATTGACATTCATGCATGTTCTGAAATTATCTTAGATTAAGATAGGAATTGTTGGAGAAACTCAGCAGGTATGACAGTATATATGGAGAGAGAATCATGATTAAGGAGTTACCTTTGTAATTGTTGTTCAATGACTTATATCATTTTGATACTGAGTTTATAGTGGATACAAACAAGATTCTTTTTCTGTAATAGTATAATTACTGTGCCTTGCCGTCTATACCTTTCACTTGCATTTCTGTCATTACTTTCTGTTAATTTATATTATAATGTGGGTGTGGAAATTTATAAAAGAAATTCAAAAGTTCGAGACTCAGTGTATGATTTTTGAAGTTTTCATTATCTGTTCTAGTTCAATTATACTCCAGCCTGTAACCATATTTTACGTGAAGAATCAGCATGTCCTAAAGTCCCTGGTGTGATAACACCTTGGGAGTTCCACTAGTAATGTGTCAAAGATATTGTACTGCTCTGTGGACTTATTTCTATTATAAACTCCTACAAGAACATCAATATTTGAAGCTGGTTATAGAAAGATGCAGCAGGTCAATCGCACTGGTGTGGTGCCACTGGAATCTAGTACTATTTTTGGGGGTTGCATTTTGGATCATTTTCATCGTAAATTGTTTTACTGTTACAGAGATATGACTGAAGTTGTTCATATTAAGGATAGGAAAGAAGCAATTCATGAATTAAAATATTCACCTGATGGATCATATTTGTCTGTGGGCTCAAACGATAGCTCTATTGATATCTATGGAGTCTTGCAACGATATAAAAAAGTTGGTGAATGTTTCGGATCTTTGAGCTTCATCACACATATGGATTGGTCAACTGATAGTAAATACTTGCAAACTAATGATGGCTCTGGAAAAAGATTGTTTTACAGCATGCCAAGTAAGGATTTCACCTTGATTAAAGAATAAAAATGTCTAATTGAATGCTTACCCTTTCTTGATTTGTCACTTTGCACTATGATTCTTTGCACAATTGATTTGTGATAAAAAAATCTTTCCAAGTTGCATGTTCTTCATTTAACAATATGTTCCATGGTTCTGTAATGGAAGAAGGATTACACAATAGGAAATGTGAGAAAATTAAGAAGGTAGCAAGGGAAAGCCTTCATGATTGCAGCCTATAGGAGGATAATGACCAATGATTCTACCATCTACGGTAGAGAGCTGGTGCAGGGAATGCAAGGTGAGGGGTTGGGGTTGGGGACAGCAGGGTGGAGATGGGGAGTCGAAAACTTGAATGATAGGTTTGAGGTGTAGGACTGGGCAAGATTGTAAAAGCAGAGTATTGTAAGGATATAAGTAAAATAATCCATAGATGGATGCATAAGTTAAGTGTTTTGAAGTGTATTCACTGGTAGCCAGAGAGTCAATGGGGAACAGTGAAGTAGGTAATGTGTGGTTCTTCATCTATATGGTCTAGATGCTGGGTCAACTATCCAATATTTTATCCTGTTTTCTCAATTTGTTTGTTTCAGATTTATTTTCTGGTGTCATTTTGTTTTTGTGCTATTTCAGGTGGTAAAGAAATTACAAACAAAGAAGAGATAAAGGATGTTCAGTGGGCAACCTGGACTTGTGTATTGGGTCCAGAAGTAAATGGAATATGGCCTAAATATTTAGATGTCAATGGCATTAATTCAGTGGATGCAAATTTCAAGGACCAGGTTTTGGTTACTGCAGATGATTATGGATTAGTGAAACTTTTTCGATATCCTGGTTTCAAAAGAGGTAACTTTTTAAAAAAAATCAGTTATGTGAATATATTGTGTGTATTTTCATTAATTATTTGTAATTTGTTAATTATATGTGGGGTGTGTGGGTTATAGAGGGATGGGTCTGGGTGGGATGCTTCAAGAGGTGGTGTGGACTTGTTGGGCCAAAGAGCCTGTGAGGGAATCTAATCTAATCTAATCATCTGCCTTAATCCAGGCCTCCATGCAACTTTGAGTTTTACTTGACAAAAAAAACTGTAAGAACTATGGATGCTAGAAATCCGAAAGAAAAACTGAAATTGCTGGAAAACATTAGCATGTCTGGAAGCATCTGTGGAGAGAACTCAGCATTAATGTCTTAAAGCTTAGTGAGCCATATTTTCAGCAATTTCTGCTTTTGATTTGAGGTTTACATTCTACTTTTCTGTGAAACAAGGAGACAGAAAAAGAGTCACACAATTTTATTATCCGTCTGTTCAAGAAATCATAAAATTTCAGGCCTTGGCTACTTCAATATGTGCTAACAATGTACCAGCAGTAACAAATAAGTGATAGTTAAAAAATACAAAGTTATTGAACATGAGAAATATGAGCACAGGTACAAAATCCATCCCTTCAAGCCTGCCCTTCCGTTTCACAAGATCGTGGCTCTTCTGTCCTAAGCCTCACCTCCTCTTTTGTGCCAGCTCCTTAAAAATCTTAACTCGTCAATATTTCAAAACAAAATCATTTTCTTTAAGTGTTTTCAGTGATCCATCCTTCACCAGTCTGTGGAATAGAGAGTTTCAGACATTCACTACCTTCTGAGAAAAATTCTTTTGTATCGCTGTTCCCCAAGTTTGAAACTTCACCACAAGTAGAAACGTCATCTCAAAGTCTGCTCTGTCAAGCCCCATCTTATTTGTTTCAATAAGATCACCCTATATTTTTCTAAACTCTGATGAATAAAGGCTGAATTTGTTTAGTTCTTGATAAGTCAACCCCTTCAATCTAGGAATGAGTCGAGTGAATGTCTTTTGCAATTGCCTTCAATCCAGTATATTCTTTCTTAAATACTGGGATCGAAACTGTACAGAGTACTCCCAGTGCAACGTCACCAGCACTGTAAAGTTGTAACAAAACTTCCCTAATTTTAAATCACAAGATGCTAGCAATAAAGACCAAATTTACATTTGAATTCTTAATTACTTACACCTAAATGCTATCATATAATTTGTGATAAGGGGTCATGTAAGAGCTTTTGAGCAATGGCAGTGTCCCTACATCTGGGCCAGGAGGCCCAGGATCAAGTCCCACCAGATGGGTGCAATAATACCCCCAAAAAAGTTGATTGTAAGATATCTAGAATTGTCACACAAGGCACAGTGCTGCTGAAAAGTAAAATTGTACATGACCACCTTTGTTTATGTTAACTAGTGCCAATTTCTTTTTCTAATATGTGGGAAAACTTGTAATTATTAACTTTTCTGAAAAATATTTCTTATGGCATATTATTAAGGTTATATTGTATATATTTCTCTTAAAATGGGATGCAGTATTTTTCAGCTGTGAAGAGAAATCATCATCATTCACAATCTTGAGTTTATAATAGCTTCAACATATTTCCATCCAAGTGAGAAGAATAGTTTTGTGGTTTGGAAAATGGATACATGTGTCAATTCTTCCTAAGCTTGAAAGACTAGCAACCTAGGAACATCGTTTAATAGATGCATAATGTAGCAGACTTCAAGATGACCAGCAGAAATGCATATTTGACAGGAAAACTGCTAACTGCCCACTGAAGTCCTTTGGATGCTTAGGTTTAAGATTTAGTAAATGTGATAAAACTGCAGTATATTTATAAAGCACCATAATGTTTATTTTATTGTGCAAGTTCAAATATTAGCCACATGAAAAATGTACTTCTTAAATGACTTGTCTTTTAAAAGAGGCTTATGTAGAGATTTTTGTATTATTTTTGTACTTATATTAGTAATGGTTTTGATATTGCAATGGCAAAAATAGCTAGTTCAATGTTAATGATTCAGAAATATTTCTGGTTTCAAGTGTTTGTCTACTGATGCATAGTTCTTTCAGATTTGCATTCTCTTGATGTTATTAACTCCTCAAGGATAAAAGAAAATTAGTTCAGAGCTAATGATTCATTTAAATTTTAAATTTTAAATTTTCAAAATATTTGTAAAGGAATTTACTTCAAAGACTAACATTGCAAGATTTGTAGGTTATATAAAACCGAGCTGGTAGGTAATTTGCATGTAATAAACCTTAACCTTAATAAACGATTTATTAGAATATCTTGATAACCAGAACACTTAATCATGATTTTGGACAGTCTTCAGTCCTTTTCCTGACTATTAATAAAACATTCTGTGGTATTTTCCCTGATGAACCGCTGCTGGTATATTGTTGTATCTCATGATTAATGATAGAAGATGTACTACTGTAGAGTATCTACAGAAGAGATACTGGACTTAGATAATAAGGTTTATTGCAGGATGACATTAAGTACAACTAAAATTTGGTTCAACGTAATTGCTAGGCTCATAAGGAGCTGGTACAAATACAGGGGCTTCCTCTGAAAGCTAGAGTAGAACTCCCTTCTCTCTCCACAGACTCTGTTTGACATCAGTTGAATTGGTTCAACCAATGTGACATTAACATTAATCCCTTCAGAAACATTACCTTATACAAATCTCCCTCTAAGCTTCCCTGTGCAACCCCCCCAACACATTGTTAACCTATTATACAACCATGTATTATAGCACAATAGTACTCTATATTTACCACTTTGCCATTTGCCTTAAGTCTCTGACTTCACAAGTGGCCTGGACAGTTCATTCTTTTCAGATACGCTCTCTTTGGAATTGAAAGCGTAGTAGGCCTTTCACTTTAAGGCTATTAACTTTGGTTCTAGTCTGCGAAATACCTTTCCATAGAAGGATCTTTTGTATGTCGGATATCCTTCACAGAGGATATAATTCTTTTGAAGGCCTTATCCTAACAGGAATGCACCTAATCTTTTGAATTTTCTTCCTGGAAGGCAGTTGTTCTGAAATAAGTATTTTCTTCCTTATACAATCCTGGATTCTGGATGAGGCAATTGATTCTTAAACAGAAGATTTGGTCTTTTTGTTTGGCAGTATCCTGGAGTTTTAGACGAGGCAGTTTTTTTTTGATGTCCTGGATCTCATGGAATCATATACAACTTATCTCTCTTGTTCATAGTTGATTGTCTTCACTTGCCCATTGTGCTTGTTTGACGAATGACTAATCAAACTGCCAGTCACGTTGTTCACTCACTAATGTCTGTCACTGGTCATCGGATAACAGGATGGCATGATTGCAATGGGCACAACTACTGTTGTTCAGAATTAATAATTCGGACCTTAGGGCACTGGTACAGATACGTCTGGTCCCTTTGAAAGCTAGCGTAGAACTCCTGGTCTTTACAATTCTTGCAGACATAGGCAGTCAGGAAAACATTAAAAAACACACTGATTTGAGGGGTCGGGCAGCAAAGGCTACAAGAGAGTTAGAATCAAGTGTTAGAGTACTCAGAATTTAGCATACTTAAATCAAATTGGATAACAATTTGGGAAAGTGTGGGATAACACAGTATGGAGCGGGAAGAACACAGCAGGCCAAGCAGCATCATGAGAGCAGACAAGTTGATGGTTTGGGTCAGGACCCTTCTTCAGAAATGGGGAGGGGAAGGGAGCTCAGAAATAAATAGAAAGAGGAGGGGTGGGGCTGGGAAAGGTAGGTGGGATAGTGATAGGTCAGTGCAGTAGGGCGTGTTGGAGATTGGCCAGTGGAATGGGAGAGGTGGATAGGTGGGAGAGAAAATGGGCAGGAACAAAAACAAAGTTGCTGGAAAAGCTCAGCAGGTCTGGCAGCATCTGTGGAGGAGAAAACAGAGTTAACGTTTCGGGTCTGGTGACCCTTCCTCGGGCCTTTCTGAGGAAGGGTCGCCAGATCCAAACTGTTAACTCTGTTTTCTCCTCCACAGATGCTGCCAGACCTGCAGAGCTTTTCCAGTAACTTTGTTTTTGTTCCTGATTTACAGCATCCGCATTTCTTTTGGTTGTTATTTAGAGAAGATGGGCAGGTTGTGTCAAGCCGGTGGGAATGAAATGGACATGGGATGAGGCTGGGGATGGAGAGGGGGAGATTTTATAGCTGGTGAATTCCATGTTTAGGCCATTGGGTTGTAGGCCACCAAGATGGAATATGAGGTCCTGCTCCTCCAGTTTGCAGGTGGTGTCATTGTGACACTGGAGGATGCCCAGAATGGACATGTCACCCAGGGAGTGGGAAGGGTAGTTGAAATGATTGGTGACCGGAAGAAGATATCATTTGTTGCGTACAGAGCGCAGGTGCTCCTCAAGACTGTCTCTGAGACTACATTTGGTCCCACTGATGTAGAGGAGGCCACATCAGGAGCAGTGGATACAGTTACACTTTTCAAAAATTTTGTGTTATGTCAAAGCCACATTTCACTTCTTGGATCCAATCATAACTGCTATTCTATATGAACACCTTATGGTGAAACAAAGTCACTTATTGATCCATATTTCCACCTTGCCCCTCTAAATGATTCTTCCATCTGCATTTGAGGAGATTGAAGAAGCAAAAATGCTCAGTTCAAACAACAGGACATTACTTAAGCTTATGTTTTATGCTATTATGTGTTTATGCATGGGAATTTGAGCTGATTGCCACAAATGTCAGGTGCTTAAACAAATTTTAAGAGTAACTGTTGCCACTGTACCTGATAAGTTATTAGCACACATTTGTAATAATGCTTCCATTGATTGATGTTAAAGTGAGTTAATGAGATTGGTATAAACACATAAAAGAGAAATTTAAGCATTTCATACTTGTACCGTCTGTGAAAGATTTTGTTGCCTTCTATAGTAATGTAACTGTTATTTTTCAGGATCCAAGTTTAAAAAGTACATTGGTCATTCAGCACATGTGACCAATGTGCGATGGTCATATGATTACCAATGGGTTCTTTCTGTTGGTGGAGCAGATCATTCAGTTTTCCAGTGGCAGCTTATCCCTGAAAGAAAATCTAAAGAATTTCTTCATATTGTACTTCAAGGTGAGCAAGCACTTCATTTACTCAAAATTGTATTATCAACTTACTGTATTAATTTCATCACAGATTCAAGAGGTAATTTTCACGATACTACCCAATGGAAAACTTAGGGCATTGAGTCACCTACCCATTTTACAAACATTAATTCTTGTTCTCTGTTGATTTCAACAGAAAATAAAAGTTGGTTTGATGTAAAATGAATGCGTACTCTCATTCAAATAGTTTCATTAAAGCAGAGAAAGCCAGGAGGAGATTTGAAAGAGGTATTTAAAACCATGAAAGGATTAGATAAATTAATTAAAAATTAATTGCTTCAGTGGCTGGTAACCCAGAGGACAGCGACTTAAGGTGATTAGCTGAAGTAATAGTGCGACAAACCAGCTCCCAGATAGAACGGTACACATAGATTTAATAATGGCCTTCAAAGGGAAATTGGAAAAATACTTGAAGGAGAAAAAGGTGACAGGCATACAAGGATAGATTGGAACAGTGAGACTAACTGGATTACTCAGTGACAAAGGCCCGATGGGCTGAGTGGCCTTCTGTGCTGTACAGTTATATGAAGTAAAACTTGAAAGCATACAAGAAATATTGCAGTTGAACTTGAGCTATTATGTGAAAAATCAATCATGGGTTTTAAATTTGTTGATTGTAACTATTTTAAAGCTTATAGCCAATGATCACCATACTTAGTCCCATGTGCTAGTCATTAATCTTACGATATTGTCACTTTCTCTTGTTTTCTGATTTGCATGTATTTATCCTGGTTATATGTTAGCTTGATTAATCTATGAACCAGGCAGGTAAATATCACAGTAAACCCAGTGTAACATAGAACATTTTTATTTTTTCACACTGAGACTACACTGAACTTTGACTTAGGCTTCAAACTGGAATTTAAACTAACATTTATCAAATAGGAATGGAAAAAAAAAATGGGACAACACATGTATTTCAATTGTAGTTAATAAACCTTGATAACAACATTGTACACTTAAATAACAAGCCAAAACATTTTATAGGAGTGTTGTCAGACAACATTTGGTATTGAACCGCGAAAGAAAATCTTAAGACAGGTGATCAAAAGCTTTTTCAGGAGGCAGAGAGTCTTGGAGAGGGAATGTCAGGGGATAAGGTTCAAACAGCAAAAAACATGGTCACAATGACTGATTCTACATTAGGATCATAAAATAATGTGTCTTGTTTTAGTCTGAGATGCAAGTTAACCTTCTCATTTACAGAAAGTTTTGTAGACTCCAATAGTGACCAGTCCGACTCTGATCAGTCTGATGTACCTGAACTTGACTCTGAGATCGAACAAGAACTACAGATAAATTATCATCGGCAGGTAGGTTAATATATTCATAAACTGGTGTATAAATATGATACAGGATATTCAGGGAAAACAGTAAAGCCTGTGCAAGTAGTGGTGAGAAGGTGATAAGTCAAATGGTTTGGTTTGATATTTTCATATGACACTGTAGAAAGTAATTATGCAAACTTGCATAAAATTGCAGTTCTCCCTTTTTAGAAGTCAGTTACGCTACAGATAACCACTAATTGCATATTCATATTGCAACCCGACATATCACCCTGATAATCATATATCAGCAACATATTGTTAGTGCCGGAGATCTGAAATGAAAGCAAACTGCTGAGGGAACTTAGCAGATCAAGCAGCTTCTGTGAAGAGAAGAACAGAATTAAGTTTTGAAGATGAACCATTAGACTTGAAACATTAACGCTGTTTCTCTCGCCACAGATGCTACAAGGCTTACTGAGTTTCTCAAGCACTTCTTGCTTTAATGACTTCCAAATGCAAGTTAAACTCTGTAGTGATAGTAGGAACTGCAGATGCTGGAGAATGAGATAACAAGGTGTAGAGCTGGATGAACACTGCAGGCCAAGCAGCATCAGAGGAGCAGGAAAGCTGACGTTTTGGGTCTAGACCCTTCTTCAGAAATGGGGGAGGGGAAGGGGATTCTGAAATAAATAGGGAGGGGGGGGGGGCGCAGATAGAAGATGGATAAAGGAGGCCCAGGTTGGACGTGTCATCTGAGGAAGGGAAGTTGAAATGGCTCGCAACTACGACCTATGCTCGGTTCGCAACAACCTAGGAACACCTCCGCTCAGTTCGCAGCTAACAACTGCACCTCCTAGTCGCGAACCATTTCAACTCCCACTCCCAATCCCCTGACGACATGTCCCTCCTGGGCCTCCTGCAGTGCCACAAAAACGCCACCCGAAGGTTGCAGAAACAGCACCTCACATTTCACTTGGGAACCCTGCAGCAAAATGGTATCAATGCTGGCTTCACAAGTTTCAAAATCTCCCCTCCCTGACCATATCCCAAAACCAGCCCAGCATGTCCCTGCCTCCCTAACCTGTCCTTCCTCGAACCTATCCCCTCCTCCCACCTCAAGCGCCACCCCCATCTCCTACCTACAAGTCTCCTCCCACCCCCTTGACCGGTCTGTCCTCCCTGGACTGACCTATCCCCCACTAACTCTACACCTACACTCACCTTGACTGGCCCCAACCCTGCCTCTTTGATCTGTCTGTTCCTCTCCACCTATTTTCTCCTTTATTTCTCTTCTATCTGCCTCCCCTTCTCTATTTATTTCAGAATTTCCTTCCCCTCCCCCCGTTTCTGACCCGAAACGTCAGCTTTCCTGCTCCTTTGCTGCTTGGCCTGCGGTGTTCATCCAGCTCTTCGCCTTGTTATCTCATAACCTTTGAAGTGTCAGCTTTCTGCAAATGTAAAGAATATTAGAAACTAATTTTTAACTTTCTGGTTAGCACCATAGGACTATTACTATAGGTGGCCTTTTTGTCATAACCATAGAAATCACAGCACAGATTGAAGCCATTCAACCCATCACAGGTGAACTAACTCTTTTTTTTACTTGAACCATTCTACTCTGATCCCACTTATATTTTTCCTTGCGTTATTTTGCTTTCAGTAATTCACATTTATTCTATTCCATGGGGCTGCTATTGCTGCTATCCCAATTACTTCAATCTTGTCTCAAGCTATTGTTGGAATTTTTAACCAACACTACTCCTGCTCCTGTAAATCACAGGAGTTTCTGATGTGGTTATGGTGGGAATCATATCCCTGTATTAGTTAGGGTTCTCTGACTTCTGAGTAGGTCAGTATCCATTCATACTGACAGAGGTCCCACCCTGCCACAATTACATCTGCACAATGGAGTTTCGGCTTTTCTGTTTTGAGTCTGTCTTTGTAACTGTAAAATAATTTAATCTTTATAATGTCCTTTCCATGCTCTCATTCGTCCTACAGTGGGCTGACCACACTGCCAGGAATCATTTTCAAATTGAGATCTAAGAAATTTTGGATCGAAATAGATCACTTTTTTGCTCTGGAAGTCCATTGTCCAATATGTAAATCCTGAATTCCAGTTACCTTTTTGTAGCTAGATAATAAAATGTGAGGCTGGATGAACACAGCAGGCCAAGCAGCATCTCAGGAGCACAAAAGCTGACGTTTCGGGCCTAGACCCTTCATCAGAGAGGGGGATGGGGAGAGGGAACTGGAATAAATAGGGAGAGAGGGGGAGGCGGACCGAAGATGGAGAGTAAAGAAGATAGGTGGAGAGAGGGTAGGTGGGGATGTAGGGAGGGGATAGGTCAGTCCAGGGAAGACGGACAGGTCAAGGAGATGGGATGAGGTTAGTAGGTAGCTGGGGGTGCGGCTTGGGGTGGGAGGAAGGGATGGGTGAGAGGAAGAACCGGTTAGGGAGGCAGAGACAGGTTGGACTGGTTTTGGGATGCAGTGGGTGGGGGGGAAGAGCTGGGCTGGTTGTGTGGTGCAGTGGGGGGAGGGGACGAACTGGGCTGGTTTAGGGATGCCAAGATAATAAAATGTGAGGCTGGATGAACACAGCAGGCCAAGCAGCATCTCAGGAGCACAAAAGCTGACGTTTCGGGCCTAGACCCTTCATCAGAGAGGGGGATGGGGAGAGGGAACTGGAATAAATAGGGAGAGAGGGGGAGGCGGACCGAAGATGGAGAGTAAAGAAGATAGGTGGAGAGAGGGTAGGTGGGGATGTAGGGAGGGGATAGGTCAGTCCAGGGAAGACGGACAGGTCAAGGAGATGGGATGAGGTTAGTAGGTAGCTGGGGGTGCGGCTTGGGGTGGGAGGAAGGGATGGGTGAGAGGAAGAACCGGTTAGGGAGGCAGAGACAGGTTGGACTGGTTTTGGGATGCAGTGGGTGGGGGGGAAGAGCTGGGCTGGTTGTGTGGTGCAGTGGGGGGAGGGGACGAACTGGGCTGGTTTAGGGATGCCAAGATAATAAAATGTGAGGCTGGATGAACACAGCAGGCCAAGCAGCATCTCAGGAGCACAAAAGCTGACGTTTCGGGCCTAGACCCTTCATCAGAGAGGGGGATGGGGGGAGGGAACTGGAATAAATAGGGAGAGAGGGGGAGGCGGACCGAAGATGGAGAGTAAAGAAGATAGGTGGAGAGGGTGTAGGTGGGGAGGTAGGGAGGGGATAGGTCGGTCCAGGGAAGACGGACAGGTCAAGGAGGTGGGATGAGGTTAGTAGGTAGCTGGGGGTGCGGCTTGGGGTGGGAGGAAGGGATGGGTGAGAGGAAGAACCGGTTAGGGAGGCAGAGACAGGTTGGACTGCCTCCCTAACCGGTTCTTCCTCTCACCCATCCCTTCCTCCCACCCCAAGCCGCACCCCCAGCTACCTACTAACCTCATCCCACCTCCTTGACCTGTCCGTCTTCCCTGGACCGACCTATCCCCTCCCTACCTCCCCACCTACACCCTCTCCACCTATCTTCTTTACTCTCCATCTTCGGTCCGCCTCCCCCTCTCTCCCTATTTATTCCAGTTCCCTCCCCCCATCCCCCTCTCTGATGAAGGGTCTAGGCCCGAAACGTCAGCTTTTGTGCTCCTGAGATGCTGCTTGGCCTGCTGTGTTCATCCAGCCTCACATTTTATTATCTTGGAATCTCCAGCATCTGCAGTTCCCATTATCTCTGGTTTAGGGATGCAGTAGGGGAAGGGGAGATTTTGAAACTGGTGAAGTCCACATTGATACCATGTGGCTGCAGGGTTCCCAGGCGGAATATGAGTTGCTGTTCCTACAACCTTCGGGTGGCATCATTGTGGCCTCCTGCACTGCCACAATGATGCCACCCGAAGGTTGCAGGAACAGCAACTCATATATTCCGCCTGGGAACCCTGCAGCCATATGGTATCAATGTGGACTTCACCAGTTTCAAAATCTCCCCTTCCCCTACTGCATCCCTAAACCAGCCCAGTTCGTCCCCTCCCCCCACTGCACCACACAACCAGCCCAGCTCTTCCCCCCCACCCACTGCATCCCAAAACCAGTCCAACCTGTCTCTGCCTCCCTAACCGGTTCTTCCTCTCACCCATCCCTTCCTCCCACCCCAAGCCGCATCCCCAGCTACCTGCTAACCTCATTCCACCTCCTTGACCTGTCCGTCTTCCCTGGACTGACCTATCCCCTCCCTACCTCCCCACCTACACTCTCTCCACCTATCTTCTTTACTCTCCATCTTCGGTCCGCCTCCCCCTCTCTCCCTATTTATTCCAGTTCCCTCTCCCCATCCCCCTCTCTGATGAAGGGTCTAGGCCCGAAACGTCAGCTTTTGTGCTCCTGAGATGCTGCTTGGCCTGCTGTGTTCATCCAGCCTCACATTTTATTATCTTGGAATTCTCCAGCATCTGCAGTTCCCATTATCTCTGATACCTTTTTGTAGGTATTTGCTTTAGACTTGGAACTAAAGTGTCATTATATGTGGAACTTTTACAAACTAGTGCATAGAACATAGAACATAGAACATTCCAGCACAGTGCAGGCCCTTTGGCCCTCGATGTTGTGCCGACCTGTCATACCGATCTCAAGCCCATCTAACCTACACAGTGCAGTTGAGAGTCAGGTCATGTTGTGTCAATTCAAGACCATTAGTGTATGTGGTGCATCAGATTCTCTAACACAAGAGCAGGAAATTTTGGAAATAGGAGTACTCAAAGCAAAAATGTTTGAAACCTATTCAGCAGCACACTTTTTAATTGCATGCTTTAATGTGTAAATTTTTTTTTGAACATTTCAAATTGCTTTTCTTTCAATAGATTTATAAAGAAGACCTATCTCAGCTTAAAGAGAAATGCAAAGAAAAGCGTCAAGCAGCAACTTCAAAGAAACGGGAAAAACCTCCAGACAGCAGCGTGCGCTTACATTTTGTTCATGGGTAGGATGATCTTGAAAGCACTTCGTTGTTTTGAAATGATTCAATGCAATGAGCCGATACACTTAAGATGTATCCATAAACTAAACAGATTGATGGCTACCTAAACTGGGAGACACTAAAAGGTGTTTTATTTTAAATGTAGGGGTCAGCTTTATTGTCATGTGGGCACACCCAACAAGGCTGCTAACTGACCTGCTATTTAAAGCCTGGCACTACAGCTTAGGTGACTCTTGGCATATTTGCCAGCCTCCTCTTCATTATACCAAGGATGTGTTTTTTTTAAAAAAAATCCCATGATGTAACATTTAAAGAACTGACAAAAACCTTAAAATCTAATTGAAGTTGTGGAGCCTCGCTCATTTTACCCACTAGTACATTCCTCCCACAGATTTTAGAAAGGGCCTATCGGTGAAGAGTGACAGGAAAAAACAGAATAAAAATTGCTATCACTGCTATGTAGCTTTCTTTCTACCTTTCAGTTACAGAGGCTATGACTGCAGGAACAATTTATTTTACACACAAACTGGAGAGATTGTGTACCATGTCGCAGCAGTAGGAATAGTATATAATCGTCAGCAGAATATTCAACGATTCTACCTTGGCCATGATGATGACATTGTCTGCCTAGCAATTCATCCTTTAAAGGATTATATATCAACAGGCCAGGTACTGTAAGTTTCATTTGAATAACTATTTATGGAAGAGGATAACAGTGGGAGTAGCTTGTTTAATAAAAACATTTCTCCTAGCTATGTCATGTCAAAATAAATTGTATGAAATGTTTCTAGCTAATAGAAAATATTCTTTTTATTGTAATCATCATCTTTCACTTTAGCATTATTACTGTGTTGATATTTGCACCTCTTAAAAGCTCTCCACAGAAGTCAATATCAAGATCCACTTTATTTACTGATGAGATGGTGTAAACAAAAAAAATCTGAATAATTTGGTACTTTTATCAGTTCTGATTTTCTGTTCCCACTTCAGTTCATACATATCTGTTGCTAACAATAAACTAGCCGACCTAATTCAAAAAATAATTCATGGATATCAGCTCCTATGAGATATAGACTGGAATGATTCAGCGGGTCAGGTCAGATTTCCAGCAGCTAGTGATCTGCCATTCATAGTTATCCCCATGAAATGTATGTCCCATGACTGACATGAGTGTTGACTCATACAGTAGTGCCTCTGTTATGAAAGCTTTAACACATTGGCTTTCTTAAGCCAAGAAGATCTTTCTCTGGTTTATGTATTTTTTTCTCCCCGTTATTACCATTTGCTCTATGAAGAGAAGACTTCTCGTCCACATTAGAAGCGTCTGCTGTTTGTGATTAAGTTTAATGTTAATGTTAATTTCAATTTCTAAGTTGAGTTCACATCTAGTCTACTTCAGCAAGCTCCCTTTATCTGATTTAGCTACAAATTAGAAACTGTCTTAAAATGTTAAAAACTGATTGCAAATGTGTACATAGTATACAGGATTGTATACTGTAATTAAAAATTTTAAAATTAAGGTATCTGTTCAGACAGACAAGCTACCTTACAACGTGAGGAACTGGCACAAGCGACTATAAATTCATTACTCTTACAATACAATAGTAACTGGATCATAAAATCTAACATTCAGTAGTTTCTACTGCTGATTATCAGATCATTTCAATTTCTACGCTGGCCAAAACATAGAACGAAAATCATTGCTACAAAAGCCATTAGCTGATGCCAATGACAGTTGTGCAGCTGCAAAATACCATGGATGCTGGTCATCTGAAATAAAAACAGAAATGCTAGAAAACTATACAGGTCTGGGTGCACTGTGAAGAGAGAAGATTAATGTCTCAAAACATTAACTAGCAGAAAAGAAGTAATAGCATTCTTGGAGACTTTACAGAGTTTTAATAATTCTGTTTGAAGTCTGAGGAGGTACTGGGGCTGAAGTGTCAATTTAAAGAAGAATTCAGTACCACATCTCAAAGCTGAGAAGTGGCTGCTATCGGTTCAATTGGGGAAAGTCATGAATATTTGAACAAAGATTTTCATTGCCACATGAAAGGAAATGTTAGAGATTGATAGCAAGTCAGAAGAGAAGAGTTGCCTTTTTTAATACACTTAAAATAAGTTTTCTTCCTATTGATATGGAGCCTCTATCATTTTCCTGCAGCAGTCAGCAAAGTTGACAATTCCACAAAGCGCTGGATGGAAGTATTACTCTGTAGTTCTAATCTAAGACAGTGCCCACTTTTATATATAATGTCTAACATTTTAATTTTTGTTTTAATTTTGGTGTTAAAAAGGCGTAGTGTTAATTAATTGGATTGTAATTCTTTATTGCATTTTTTGGTTGATGAGATCTTCCCCATTTCTGGTTGGTAGGATGTGATACATTCAGCAATCATAAATAGTATTCATTCGCATAACTTAGAATTTACACAGTAGAGACACCGAGTTTTTAATAAAAAAATCAAAATGGAATCAGAAGTCTACTTCACTGATATAAATAGTTTATTAAGTCATCACGCAGATGACTCCTCAGTGAAACATACTGGACTTTGCTGTCAGAGATAATAAGAACTGCAGATGCTGGAGTCAGAGATAACAGTGTGGTGCAGGAAAGTTGACCTTTTCAGGGCCAAAGAGGTTATCAGAGAGTTGAAATGGGAGAGAGATCTACTGAGGTCTTTCCAGAGGGAGAACAATTTCAAGGTGGGCATCCTTGGAAGAGGCTTCGCAGTGGGATTACAACTTATTCAGAGATGGTAAGAACTATAGACGCTGGGGTCAGAGATAACAGTGTGGAGCTGGAGAAATACAGCAGACCAGGCAGCATCAGAGGAGCAGGAAAGTTGACTTTTGTTGTCTCATGCTTAATTCCATTGCACTCAGACAATTGCACAAATAGCAATCGTGGTGTATCTGGGGTAAGTTGGACATCAAATGTGTTACGACATGCTGAAAATAGTTTAATTGTTTTTATCAGAAGTGAGTAGATTTGTTGTATTTATTGTATTTAAGATTGTCTTGTTCTTACCTGGTTATTCTGGACCATTCTGTGAACTTCCTGCTGATTTTTTTGGATTCCTGCTTCCATGTTGCTGTTACAGGATCAGATCAGGAAAATGCACTGCAGTATCATTGACTTAATTATACCAACCCTAGTTACACAATTCATGGATCTATTCCTGAAAGATATTCACTGCAACATTATGTTACCATTTTGGGTATTCAGCATTGGCCTGATTACTAATTTGCACTAATTTCAGGTGAAACTCATTAAATTGGCATACTTGTTTAGGGATTACTGCTCTGGTATCAGATGTGCATAATTTGTGTTATATAATTAGGTGTTACAGTGATCATCTTTTAATTTTAACTATATTTCAGTTATCAGACATATACTATTATCTAATGATTAGATAACAAGAACTACAGATGCTGGAGTCAGAGATGACACAGTACGGATCTGTAAGAACACAGCGGGCCAGACAGCATCAGAGGAGCAGGAAAGTTGACATTTCGGGTCGGGACTCTTCTTCAGAAAGGTCTGAAGAAGGCTCCCAACCTGAAACTTCAACTTTCCTGCTCCTCTGCTGCCTGACCCGCCATGTTCTTCCAGCTCTGTACTGTTATCCTATTGTCTAGTACTCTTAAGTTGGAAAATCTTTGCAAACAGTAATCATTTGTGAACAAATACAATAGTTTACTTTGTATTTTGAGCGCTTGTTTAATTACAAATTTTTAACTGCCCTTTCAAATCTGACTTCCTGTGGGAATTGCATTCTAACTTGTACTGAGCTCTTTTGGTAATTAACATTAATATAACCATTTCTTAGTGGATAGTGTGCCTGTTGTAATATTAAAACATTACTAGAACATTTCGCATTTAACTTAGTTTGTACTGAATTAGCTGAGCCGAATGCTGCATTTATATTTAGCCTGCATTTTTGACTACAGCTGAGAAACAAAAAGAATGTAATTGCATTGCTCTGTAACCTATAGACCACCAACTAGTGGGAAGGAGGCATGGGAATAAATCTGCAGAGAAATTATAGAGAAGAGTACACACCATTTAATAGTTGTAATGGGAACTTCAATTACTGAATATAAACTAGGATGCTGGTACTGTAAAGACCGAAGCGGGACAAATATTCTTGCATTTGTATTCAGGAGAAATCACGATGGGG
This sequence comes from Stegostoma tigrinum, assembly GCF_030684315.1. Lineage (NCBI taxonomy): Eukaryota > Metazoa > Chordata > Chondrichthyes > Orectolobiformes > Stegostomatidae > Stegostoma > Stegostoma tigrinum. The sequence goes on from NC_081363.1 coordinate 31,508,570, forward strand.
CAAACTTTCTGCTGGCCACACATTTGTTAATGCAGTTTAGATTGGAGTTATGTATGGGTCTCTGCAGAATCTTCACCATAGCAAATTCGAAAGGAAATACTTGGGAAGTTGAATTTTCCTCTGAATAATTCCTTTATGACTAAAACTCTTTAAAAGTCTCCATAAAAATTTAGGCCTGCCTGAGCTTACCACTCCCTGAAAAATCTGGCCTTTTACATCTGGTTCAATTAGAAAGGATGAGTGATAATGGGAACTGCAGATGCTGGAGAATCGAAGATAATAAAATGTGAGGCTGGATGAGCTTTTGTGCTCCTGAGATGCTGCTGGGCCTGCTGTGTTCATCCAGCCTCACATTTTATTATCTTCAATTAGAAAGGATGTACTGTTAGACCTGGTTCTTAGGAGTGAGTGAGCCAAGAACGTCAAATGTCAATGTGAAATATTTAGTGGATAGATTTCATTGTATCATAAAATTTCGGATCACAGTGAAAAATGCCAGTCGTTAATCCAGAGTGAGAATAATTGATTGGCACAGAGCTGATTTCAATAGAACATGAATGGAAGAGCGGAGCCAGATAAAATGAAATCAATGGTGAGAAAAGTTGTAACTATACAATGGGCTACCTTTAAAGAGATGATTTAGGTACAGTCAAGGTACATTCCTCAATAGGAAAACGTAGGTCACACAAATCCTAAGATATCTGATGACAAAGGAGAGAGAAATTAAGTTGAAGAAAAACTGCCCATGACTCGTGTCGTGTAGCAAACAGAATTAAGAACCAAGCTGAAATCAGAAGGCTTAGAAGGGAGATGAGAAAGCAAAGAGGGATTGTTAGACAAGATTGGCAGCTAACACAAAAAAGGAATTGCGAAGTCTTTAGTTTCATAATAAAAGGAGGATTAGAACCAAATAGGGACCAAAGAGAGGACTTGTGCATGGAGGCAAGAGGCATGGCTGAGGTGTTAAATTAATGTTATGTATCTGTCTCTACCTACAAGGCAGATGCTGCCCAGACCATCGTGACATACGAGGAAACCCAGTCACTTGAAGGTTTAATATTCATGAGATATTGAATAAGTTGTCAATACCTAAAATTGATAAATCTCTGGGACCAGATTAGACGCATTCAAAGATATTGAAGGATGTGAGAATAGAAATTGCAGAGATATTGGCAATCATCTTTCATTCTTTCCTTGATTCAGAGAAAATGCTAGAGGATTGAAGAATTGCAAGTACTCCACCATTGTTCAGAAAAAGTTGTAAAGATAAGGTTCGTTTTCAGACGTTTCGTCACCATTCTAGGTAACATCATCAGTGAGCCTCCGACGAAGCGCTGGTGTTATGTCCTGCTTTCTACTTATCTGGTTCGGTTTCCTTGGGTTGGTGATGTCATTTCCTGTTCTTTTTCTCAGGGGATGGTAGATTGACTTGGAGCCAATGTGTTTGTTGATGGCATTCCAGTTGGAATGCCATGCTTCTAGGAATTCTAGGAATCAACAAACACATTGACTTGGAGCCAATCTACCATCCCCTGAGAAAAAGAACAGGAAATGACATCACCAATCCAAGGAAACCTAACCAGATAAATAGAAAGCGGGACATAACACCAGCGCTTCGTCGGAGGCTCACTAATGATGTTACCTAGAATGGTGACAAAACGTCTGAAAACGAACCTTCCAGCTCAGCGAGCAAACTCACATCCAGAACCTCAACCTGAGCTACAAATCTTCTCAAAGCTCGTTGTAAAGATAAGCTCAGCAATTACAGACCTGTTTTAATTTGGTGTTGGGAGAACTACTAGAAATAATTATTCAGAAATAAAATTAAAAGTCACATAAAAAAATGTGAGCTTTTTAGGAATAACCAGTGAGAATTTAAGGGCAAGTCATGTCTGATTAACAACAAAAACAAAGTTGCTGATAAAGCTCAGTAGGTCTGGCAGTATTTGTGAAGGAAAAAAACAGAGTTAAGATTTTGCGTTCAGCGCCCCTTCCTCAGAACTGATGTCTGATTAACTTTATGGAGTTTTTGAATTGATAACAGAGGGGTTTTGTGAGGACATTTTTGTTGATGTGCAGTATGTGGACATACAGAAGACTTTCAATACAGTGCCACACCAATACAGTGCCTTGAGAAAAGCAAAAGCTCATGGAGTAAAAAGGTCAGTAGTAATGTGGATACAAAACTGGCTGAGGAATAGGAAACAGTGATAGTGAGCTAGTTTTCAGGTCTGGTGTTACCCAGACCTCCGGATTGGGAACACCTGTTTTACCTTTATTATTTTTAAATGGTCTAGATCTTGTTGCAGAGGACAAGTTCAAAGGTTGCAGTTGACAGAAAGCTTGGAGAAATTGTAAACAGTGAAGAGGACAAGTGTAGAACTTCAAAAGAACATTGACAAGTTGATTAAGCAGACAGATAGATAACAGATGAATTCCAATGTAGAGAAGTGTGAAATGAGACAGTTTGGTACAAAGAAGATGGAGAGACAGTATATAGTAAAGGGTGTGCAGGAGCAGGGAGACCTTGGTGCATCTGTGCAGAAATGATTAAAAGTGGCAGACAGGTAGAGAGCGGTCATAATAGGGGCATACAGTTCAAGAATATGGAGGTTATGCTGAACTTGTATGAGATGCTAACTGGAATATTATGTACAGTTTTGGTTGCTGTCCTTTAGAAAGGATTCTGATAGATTTGATAGAGAACAGAAGATGTTTACCAGAGTGTTTGGAATGGGAAATTTAAATTAAAAGGATAGGCTGGGAAGTTGAGACTGTGTGTTTTCCTTGGGGAGGAGAATGTTAAGAGGAGATTTGTTAGAATTTTTCAAAATCATCACAGGCCTCGAGTAGATAGGAGCATCTGGCACTTGTAAACAGATTGAGAACCAGAGTGAACCAGTTTTAAATGTTTTGCAAAATAAGTAAATGGGAGGTAAGAAAAACACAGCAAGAACTTTGGGATGGACTGCACTGCCCAGTAGTGTGTGGTGGAGGCAGGTTCATTTTAAGGCATTCAAGAAAACAATGCCCAAGGTTACTGACAAAAAAACAGGAGATTGGCATTGGTCTCCTGCTCCTTATCATTTCCGCGTAAGAAACAAGTAGTGTTTCTGCTCCGTATTGCTTGTTGGTGAACCCTGCTCAAATCTGTGCATGTGAAAAAGTTGGAGACAAGCTCAAATGTGTTCCCTGTTTGAACAGGTGGCACTTGAATCCAGGTCTCTTGGTTCAGAGGTAAGGACATTACCACTACACCACAAGAGGGCTCTTGGGATGTTGCTATTATTGGACAAGTTGATTATTAGACATTAGATATGTTAATTAAGTATTTAGGTAGAGTTAAAGTTAGGAATATTCTTCATTTTATTTTGTATTTTAACTGTGTTGTAAGAATAAAGTATGTCTTACTTAAGGCCTTGTTGTAGAACAATTGAATCACATCCAGAACAAAGTGTCATACGATTACCTTTAAATAAAATAAAAGTTAAGGTCTAGGTTATTTCCTTGATATATTTTGAGGGGGTTTGTCTGGTCCATAACATAAGTACAATGCCGATTATGTTAATTGAGCATTTCATGAATATCGCTGAAAATTTGACAACAAAACACAACTGTAAACATCTGGAAGTAAAATTGTAAGTTGCTTTCCTGTCTGTTTAGGTGAGTCGTGATTCTGCAATTCATATCTGGGATGCAGAGCTGTTGAAGCCATTATCAATTTTGAAAGGACATCATCAATTTGGGGTTTGTGCAGTAGATTTTTCAGGTAAACGAGAAGATTATTTATTGTAACCTGTGCTATACAATAAGACAAAATCATAACCATGCCTGTATATTCATTGATCTTTGGTGTTATCTTACGACTTCTTTCCCAACAAACTGAAAGTTAATCCCTTTGTCCTTCTAAATTTAGCAATATTATTCATGTGGAGAGCTATTTGATATTTTTGACTGCTCAATAATTATATGTACAGGCAAAATATTTTGCTAAGAATTCTACTGCCTTTAAAAACTTGAATATTCAGCAGGGAATGCTGATCTTGCTATCTGAACTCTCAGCTTCACAATTGATCAAAGTAGACAAAATTTTAGATAGCACCAACTTGTGTCTCTCTACAGTAGTAAACCATCCCTGTGATTCACAGGAGCGAATTCACACAAAAGTTGAATGCTGAGTCACATAAAATTAGATCAGTAATAGTGGCCAAAAGTTTTATTAAATAGATAAATTTTAAAGAGCACCTTAAAGAAGAAAAAGGTTTCAATAGGGAACTCCAAAGCATCAGAACTCATTATTCAAGGGCATAGACACAAGTAGTGGGGTAATTTTTACTGAGGAAGCAAATGAGCTAGTGATTTCAGAATGTTGATGAAAAGATGAAATGTTGATAGTTCTAGGGGGATTGTCATAGAATCCCTACAGTGTGAAAACAGGACCTTCAGCTCAACAAGTCTACACCAACTCAGAGTATCCCACCCAGACCCATCCCTCATAACCCACTGAATCTACACATCCCTGAACACTGGGCATTTTAACATGGCCAATCCACCTAACCTGCGCATCTTTGGATTGTGGGAGGAAACTGGAGCACCCGGAGGAAACCCACGCAGACACGGAGAATGTGTAAACTCCACACAGTCGCCCGAGGGTGGAATCAAACCTGGGTCCCTGGTTGCCGCTGCTTAGTTCATGCGAGATGGTACTAGGCTGGGAGATGTAGGTCAAAGAGCTCAAGGATGATTGGTGAACTAGATGAGGTGCGAGCTTAGATCTGTGTTATAGATGACCTGAGGCTTCTGGAAGGTCAACAGAGGGATACTGGCTTGGGGGAAGCATTGGAAAGGTCTGTTTTGCAGATAACAACGTAAGTGAAGATTTCAGCAATAAATGAAGTGTGATGGGGTGGACATATACGATGACATGAATGTGGAAGTTATTATTTTTCCTGACTTCTAACCAGGCCTTACATTCTATACCTCAAGAATAGCTGTGCCATTGACATTTTCTATGAATTCACTTTGTCTCAAACATTCATCTTTAATTTTGCAACTCGTGTTGCTTTGACTCTGTCATGTGTGCGAATTGATTTTTCAGTTCCTTGTTGCTGTATATTTCACTCCTCTGTTCCAGTCTCCGAATTCCTTATCCTATATCCCATAATTAGATTCAGGTTCTCAAACAATTGAGGCATATTAAATTGCTGCTTAATACTGGGGTAGATTTGCTGAATGCGTAATATTTTTGGGCACGATTCCCTCCATGTGCCATATCTGAAGAATTACCTGCCCCAAAACTAATTAGCCCTTAGTTCATAATTCATGTTCATTTACTATGTATTACAGATTGTGCAATGACTTTCCCAAGTTGTTTTCGTCCGCAATTTCTGGGCCAGCTATTTTCAGTTGGGGTGGAGGAAGGCTCCCTGCCCTGCCACCTGAAGAGTCAAAGGAATCTAAGGAGCATTGGTTGGAGATGGGACTTTTCCCTCACAATCTGATTTGCTATCACTGTTTAGTGCTAGCAGCACCAGAAGCTGCAGTGGACAGGTCTAGGACTAAAAGCAGCTGCCAGAGTCTAAGGCCCTCGGGCAAGGAACAGTGATGAAACCTGGGATCTTACTGGAAAGGCAGGGAATGGGGGAGAGGAGGATGTGAGTGTGTTGGGCTGGAGAGTACTGTAGATTTTGTGGCAAGTGGAGACCAATGTTGATGACCCTATCTGATTCCCTCCTGAGTCACTTTTGGGGCTTTCCTCCTGTGGCTGAACTCCTCCGATCAGTCCGAATAATTAAGCCAGACAGGAAACATCCTTTAAGTGATCATTAATTGGCTACTTAAGGATCTCATTTGGGCTCAAGGCAGGCAGAGCACCTGAGGCTTTACCCATCCCACTGTAACATTTTGGAGTTGTCAGAGTCTCCAGTTGCTTTTGGGGAAGCCTTCCGAAAATGTTATGACTGATTTTGTGGCAAGTTCCCACCTCCTACCATCTATATTCTGCTTGTGGATTCCAAGACTTGGAAGTTTTTATTCATTCGTGGGGCGTGGCGTCACGGGCCACACCAGCATTAATTGCCCATCCTTAATGGTCCAAACTGCAGAAAAGTCAACCACTCTGCTGTGGATCTGGGTTCACATGTAGGCCAGACCATGTAATGACAGCAATTTCCTTCCCTAATGGACCTTAGTAAATCAGAAGGGTTTCTGTGACAATTGACTGCGGATTAATGGTCAATATTAAATCTCAAATTCCAGATATTTATTGAATTCAAAGTCCACTATCTGCCCTGGCAAGATTCAAACCGAACACTACCACGGTTTCTACATTAATAACCCATCAATAATACCACTAGGCTACTGTCTTCCCTTGCGGGGGGAAAAAAAATGAAATTGGACTTAGAATTGTTTGAAATTATGAAAGGATGCAGCAGAGTGCACAGAGACAGACTGTGTTTAGCCCATGGCAGGTATGCAATAAAAATAAACTTTGAACAGAGATCCAGGCCCTGTTTTACATAGAGCATTATTAAACTGGAGTGACCATGTGAATTTCTTGATTGAAAGGAATTGCACATTAGGTAATTGGTCAAAGTAGAGGGAAATAAATGAATACAAACAAAGGATGGGTCTATGGGATTAGGCCTGCTACTCATGTTGGATTTTTAATCTGCCTGTTCAAATGTTATTACACACCTCTAGAGCAGGTTGGACTTCAACCCAGGCCTTCTGGCTCAGACATAGGAACATTATTACTGCGCCACACAAGACCTTACATCAACATCAACATGAACTGGATTAGCTCACTATCCCATTTTCTGTTTCCATATCGTAATTTCAATGTAATTCAATGTGGATGATGCCGCAGGAAGGTTTTTTGGATGATTTATTTTTAGATTATTCAAATATTCTTCCGTCTGTCTCTTAATAACACAGATTTTTTTCGATATTGTAGTCAATAGTTCTCTCCTCGCACCTATGTAAATGATTTCTGTGCGAATGATTAAGTGCCACCTCTATAAAAAATAACATTTGATATATCTTTTCAACTGCTATCAGAAAATTGAAATAACAAATGTTAAATTATAGGATACCAATGTGTCCTCAATTGATGGTTGAACCAGTGGTGATATTGTCTCACTGTAGAATTCAATCCTTTTAACAATCTGAATCCATTGTTAATCAATCTAAATTTGCATCATTCACTGAGAGAATTAACAATTTTCAATGAGTCAGGTTCCCGTGAGCTATTGTTTGAAAGAATATTAACTGCTATTCTAATACAAAATCCATGGTTACCACATTGAAAAGTGTCACTCCACAGGCACCTTAAAAATTGTTAAAAAGAGTGCAACCTATTTTTACTTGATTTTTTGTCTTACAAATAAGAATACCTTTCCATTAATTAGTTTTAATTGATATTTTGGCAATACCTTCCAAAACCTGTGTTTGATTCTGGTAAGTTCTCGCTACACCACAGGAGAGCTGGAAGATTAACTAGCAGATAGATCTATGTGTTTTCTAAGGTGCTATGAATTGTGTATGTTAGAGCAAAGTAGTTTAACCAATGGTTGTGAGTGTTCAGAATATTATCATTTTGGAAAGATAAAAATGTAATTTTTTGTACTTCAGCGGATGGAAAGCGTTTGGCATCAGTTGGACTTGATGAAAATCATACAATAGTTCTCTGGGATTGGAGAAAGGGAGAAAAACTTTCTTCGGTAAGGTGGGTATTTCATTCATGTTTAATATAGGATCTCCTTAAAAAAACTGAAACACTAACTTTAGAACCTTTAAATGAACTATTTTCCTGGAGTGTACTTTAACATCAGTCAACTCTCTTCATACTGTATTAGTTCATTATTTGTCCCTTCAACTCATACGCTGTCATACTTGCTGTAACTTGAGTTATTGAATTTCATTTAAAAATGCAGGTTGGTTAACCTTTTCTGAAACCTAAAATAATGCAGATGCTGAAAATCTGAAATGAAATCAAAACTGTTGGAAATACTCATTTGGCCTGACTGACTGACTGTATTTGAAGAGAGAGAAACCGAATTCATTTTTTATGATCTTTTGTCAGTTTTGAAAAGGTTTGGAAATAGAACTGATTTTCAAGCAAGTGCAGCGTGAGAGAAATTGTTGTAGCTCGTGTTGGAAGAGGAACGAACTGGAAACAACAAGATAGGGTGACAGGCAAATGTTAAAGGCAAACGTTTGGTAGCACAAGGCAAAATGTAATGACAGTGGAACAAGGAAAGAAGTGAAACATGTGTCCAGGAAAGGAATAAGTGGGAATTGTAAAATCATCAACAGCTTGTATAGAACAAAAAGGAGCAGAAATCATGATCTGACATTGTTGAGAGATAATGGGAACTGCAGATGCTGGAGAATCCAAGATAATAAAGTGTGAAGCTGGATGAACACAGCAGGCCAAGCAGCATCTCAGGAGCACAAAAGCTGACGTTTCGGGCCCAGCTTCATCCAGCTTCACACTTTATTATCTCTGATATTGTTGAACCTGTCTGGCAAGGCAACCACCTAGTGGTATTATCACTGGACTGTTAATCCAGAGACCCAAGTAATGTTCTCGGGATCCGGGTGCAAATCCTGTGATAGTAGACAGTGGAATTTGAATTCAATAAGATAAAACAAAATCTGGAATGAAGCATCTGCTGATGCCTGTGAATCTGTTGTTGATTATTGGCAAACCCCATTTGGTTCACTAATGTCCTTTTAGGGAAGGAAACTGCCATCCTTACATGGTTTGGCCAATGTGTGACTTGCCCAGATTGCTGTGGGTCTGGAGTCTTAACTGCCTCTGGGATGGGCAATAAATGCTGGCCTAGCCAGAGATGCGTTCCTCCCGTGAACAAGTGGTTTAAAAAGATGTATTCCAGAAAGCTGAGAACTGATTAATTGAAAGATGAACTTTTATTTCTCGAACTTACGTTGAGATTTATTACTGTGATACAGGAAGCTGAGGTCAGAGTGAAAGTAAAGCAAATTATCATGACTGCTTTATTGAACACTTTAGAATAGCATACAGGTATCTTTGTGAATTTTCAATCACCTGCCCTTTGGAGAAGCAACATTTTGCCTTTTCAATTAGGCAATTCTACAGCTTTCTGAATTCAGAATTGAGTCCAACAATTACAGACCACTTTTTCAGTTGAGAGCTGTTCTTGATAATTTACTGTAGATGCTTCTTTACACTCTTTGTATGTTACTTACCCCATTGCTATCATCTTATTTGCCAGTTAATTACAACTGTACTCCACTCTATTTCAGACTTTCACTTGTCACCTCCTCCCGTCTACCTTGTTTTTGTGCCTGCTGAAAGCCATCACATTATGAATGTTTTCCCATTCTAACAAAAAAATCAACATCAATTGTTAACTCTGCTTTACTGTGCAATGTTGCGACTTGATCTGTTGAACATCACCATGCTTTTTTGTTTATAGCCGTCTTAGAATTTGACCATTTTGGATTTTACTTGTATCTTTTCCAAGTCATTCTGCATTCATTATATACCTGCCAATAAATTCAAGCTTAAGAAAATTAAACTTCAAACAACTCGCTCTTTTTTATGTAGCACTGGAGTTCATTATTTATGTAAGCAGCAGCAAAACACTTAACTTTGTTGCATTGGTGAATAAATTCTATACCACAATTCTCATTTGCTATTATTAATAATCTTCTTTGTGATTGATTGATTGTGAAAAAACACAATGAAGTAAAAATCATATGCGTTTCTTTAGAGGAAGTGCAGAGAAGATTTTTGTTGTCAAATTGAACCCCTATATGCCAGACAAGTTGGTTACTGCTGGGATAAAACACATCAAGTTCTGGCAGCGAGCAGGTAGGACAGTAAATTCCGCTATTTTTACATCTGTAATCTTTTTACACAGCTTTATTTCAATAGTATTCCACATTTTCTGCAAGTTTTCTAAATGTCAAGATTTTAGGAAATCATTGTTTGGTAGGACATAACTTGAGTAATCCTCATAAAAGACACATCGGAACAATTCGCAATAATAGCACATAAATGGGGAGGATAAAATTAATATTTTCTGAGAGGAGAGTTGATTGGTTGACAAATAGTCTCCAACTATTGAGGCATTGCCATCAAAATGTACCTGTCAGACCTGTAGTCTGGCACACTTGTATTCTTAGCTTCCAGTACATGCAATTACTTAGGGCCCTGTTCTTTGCAGACAGAAAGAACACTTATAGACACCTGAACTTGTTTTGATGCAGTAAAATTCGTGACAGCTATTCTCTAGTCCATTGGTCAAGGCATTGCCCTAAGAAATCAAGTTCAACGAGTGTTGTCTAAAAATTTTAATAAAACTTGATGTGTTACTGTCAGTCATTGTTAATTGGTACATTCTCCAAGGCAACGCTTGTACCTATCATAGTCCATTTACCAACCAATTAGCACTCTCCTCTCCTATCATATAAATGTTGTTATTCCTTTGGTATTTCTTGTGAATTGTCCTAAAGAATGCCAGACAAAGAGTGTTGGCATCATATGGCTTTTTCTCAGTCATTTTTAAATTCTGTAATACCAAACATCAAAGGATTATTTAGTAAATATTGTTCAGTTGCAGAACCACATCTATGTTGGAACGTGTGTTTTGAGTTTTACAAACACAGACTGATTTGTGTTAGTAGATCCTTACATGTTGCTAATAACCAAATAGATGTGTTGCTTAATAAGATCAGTCTTTGAGATACTTAGTCTATATTCTTTATAACAAACTAGCAATGCTACTAATTTCTGTGATTAGGAAGTTTGACTTTGATAGCATTCTGTTCGGGGAAAGGGTGTTGCTCCTGCATAGTAATAGCATGAATAGCTAACTCCACCTGTTGCTCAAAACTTTGTGAAACCTTGCCCTTCCAGAGTGATCTGAGGTAGACTAGGCATTCTTTTCAGGATCAGTGGTGATGGTCTTTGACCAAATGATGAATTTATGCAATATACAGTAAAACATTTTCTGATCATGGCAGGTATTATGCTGCAAGATGGCTTTGATATGCTCTATTTCAGCACCAAGCTTGCATGTGAACAAATAACTTGGGGCCTATTTCTGAGCTTGTCAATCTTGAAATGCACAACACTGTAGGTATCCAAGTGTGTATATATATTGACCAGTGACTATAGCTTTGCAGCAAACAGTAGTAAAGCACTCCAGTCTGATTTCTCAAGTAAGGAGAGGGAGCTTGTTTGACTGCTCCATTTCAAAAATAAATTTGAGTACAAGGTGGAGCCCTGTGTGAAATTTAAGGGAACATGTGAAACATGTTTATTTTTATGGTTTATATGAGTTCAAATGGAATCTCCTTACCCTCACTAAGCTTCAGCTTATTTGTAAGTTTACTGGGCACAATTTGTACTTAATGTTTCAGATTCTTCCTAATTTGGCTATATAATTAAAAAATAGTTTTCTATAAACACATTTTTCAAGGGGCCATTTTGAAAGAAGTGATTAAAGCATTTCTATACATTTATTGTGCATATGTCAGTCACACAAATGAATTTACAGGTGGCAATTTGGCTCAGTGGTTAACACTGCTACCTCACAGTTCCAGGGACCCGAGTTTTTGATTCCTACTGTGTGGAGTTTGCATGTTCACCCAGGTTTGTGTGGGTTTTCGCCAGGTGCTCCAACTTCCTTCCACAGTCCAAAGATGTGCAGGTTAGTTCGGTTATCTATGGTAAATTGACCTGTGTTGTCTAGGGATGTACAAGCTAGATGGGATAGCCACAATAAATGTGGAGTCACAAGGATGCTGTTTGAAGGGCTGTTGCAGGTTTGATGGGCCAAATGGCTTCATTCCACACTTTCGGGATCCTATGGTGCAATGAATTTGCCATTGTCCATGTACCATCAGAGAACTTGATTATTTAAATGGAGCCAGAGACAGTAAGAACTGCCAATACTAGAGTCAGACGTAACAGTGTGGAGCTGGAGGAGCACAGCAGACCAGACAGCACCAGAGGAGCAGGAAAGTTGACATTTCGGGTGGGGACTGAAGAGGGGCCCCAACCCGAAACGTCAACTTTCCTGTTCCCCTGATGCTGCCAGGCCTGTTGTGCTCCTCCATCTCCACACTGTGTTATTTAAATGGAGTGTTATTTCATTACATGGGTGTAAGTTCTTTATGTTTAAAGGGTGAACTGGATTGTGAGATGTGTACTGGACTTGTGAGATTAGTCTACATTCCTTAAATTGCAAGGTACTGAGCATGAGCAGACTTTCAAGTCAGTACTTTTCATACAGCTTTGCAAACCACTTTGGCAATTAGTTAAGTCGTAATGCAGGTTCTTAAAACAACAAAAGTCTAATTGCACTTATACATTTACTCTACCAGGTGGAGGACTGACTGGGAGAAAAGGCTGTTTTGGAAACCTGCGGAAGACAGAAACTATCATGTGCGTTGTCTATGGTTGGACAGATGAAATGGTTTTCTCAGGAACATCAGCTGGTGATATTTACATATGGAAAGATATGTTCATTATTAAGAGAATCAAAGCCCATGATGGACCAGTTTTCAGCATGCATGCCCTGGAGAAAGTAAGATGTAATGAAAACCTGTCGTTAATAGAAGCTATAGAAGATCAAAATCGGACTTTTAAATGATGCTTTGATAAGCATGGCTGTCTTTTTAGCCAATTTTATAAACGTTATCACCTTTCAAAGGCAATGTCTACTCACAATGTAATTTAAGACCTCGCAGTTACTAGCCCCCTAACTCAAACTTTTCTTTTTATATTCTGCAAGCTATTATTATTTCAATTACTTAAAATTTAATTTATAAACAGCATTTGCAAGGCAAGTGGCTGATTTCACTTTTAAATTGAAACTCTGAAATTTCCTCACGGGCCACTCAACCATCATCCATAAATTCCCACACATCTAAACTCTCTTGCTCATACACTGTTCCACAATTGTCCAATTCGCATATCACCTCTGTTCTTGCTGAACCCTATTGCTTTAAATTTAAAATACTCAGTCTTGTATTCAACCTCTTTCATGGCATCACCATATTCTGTCTCTGTATCAATTTGTAGCCCAAAAATTTGCGAGAAGTCTGAATTTTTCTAATACCAGCCAATTGCGCATTTTCTACCTCCCAAAATTGGTGTCATGCCCAAACTCTGGAATTTCCTCCATTTATCTCCTATCACCTTCAAGAACCCCCTCACAAGCCCATGCATTGACAGAGTAGTATTTCCAAAACATATTTTATTTGTTAGAATCAAGTTCTGTCTCATTATAAGATAATAAAATGTGAGGCTGGATGAACACAGCAGGCCAAGCATCATCTCAGGAGCACAAAAGCTGACGTTTCGGGCCTAGACCCTTCATCAGAGAGGGGGATGGGGAGAGGGAACTGGAATAAATAGGGAGAGAGGGGGAGGCGGACCGAAGATGGAGAGTAAAGAAGATAGGTGGAGAGAGTGTAGGTGGGGAGGTAGGGAGGGGATAGGTCGGTCCAGGGAAGACGGACAGGTCAAGGAGGTGGGATGAGGTTAGTAGGTAGCTGGGGGTGCGGCTTGGGGTGGGAGGAAGGGATGGGTGAGAGGAAGAACCGGTTAGGGAGGCAGAGACAGGTTGGACTGGTTTTGGGATGCAGTGGGTGGGGGGGAAGAGCTGGGCTGGTTGTGTGGTGCAGTGGGGGGAGGGGACGAACTGGGCTGGTTTAGGGATGCAGTAGGGGAAGGGGAGATTTTGAAACTGGTGAAGTCCACATTGATACCATGTGGCTGCAGGGTTCCCAGGCGGAATATGAGCTACCTAGAATACACCTCCTCCCACCCACCCTCCTGCAAAAATTCCATCCCCTATTCCTAATTCCTCCGCCTCCGCCGCATCTGCTCCCACGATAAGACATTCCACTCCCGCACATCCCAGATGTCCAAGTTCTTTAAGGACCGCAACTTTCCCCCCACAGTGATCGAAAACGCCCTTGACCGCGTCTCCCGTATTTCCCGCAACACATCCCTCACACCCCGCCCCCGCCACAACCGCCCCAAGAGGATCCCCCTCGTTCTCACACACCACCCTACCAACCTCCGGATACAACGCATTATCCTCCGACACTTCCGCCATTTACAATCCGACCCCACCACCCAAGACATTTTTCCATCCCCTCCCCTGTCAGCTTTCCGGAGAGACCACTCTCTCCGTGACTCCCTTGTTCGCTCCACACTGCCCTCCAACCCCACCACACCCGGCACCTTCCCCTGCAACCGCAGGAAATGTTACACCTGTCCCCACACCTCCTCCCTCACCCCCATCCCAGGCCCCAAGATGACATTCCACATTAAGCAGAGGTTCACCTGCACATCTGCCAATGTGGTATACTGCATCCACTGTACCCGGTGTGGCTTCCTCTACATTGGGGAAACCAGGCGTATGCTTGGGGACCGCTTTGCAGAACAGCTCCGCTCGGTTCGCAATAAACAACTGCACCTCCCAGTCGCAAACCATTTCCACTCCCCCTCCCATTCTCTTGATGACATGTCCATCATGGGCCTCCTGCAGTGCCACAATGATGCCACCCGAAGGTTGCAGGAACAGCAACTCATATTCCGCCTGGGAACCCTGCAGCCATATGGTATCAATGTGGACTTCACCAGTTTCAAAATCCCCCCTTCCCCTACTGCATCCCTAAACCAGCCCAGTTCGTCCCCTCCCCCCACTGCACCACACAACCAGCCCAGCTCTTCCCCCCACCCACTGCATCCCAAAACCAGTCCAACCTGTCTCTGCCTCCCTAACCGGTTCTTCCTCTCACCCATCCCTTCCTCCCACCCCAAGCCGCACCCCCAGCTATCTACTAACCTCATCCCACCTCCTTGACCTGTCCGTCTTCCCTGGACCGACCTATCCCCTCCCTACCTCCCCACCTACACTCTCTCCACCTATCTTCTTTACTCTCCATCTTCGGTCCGCCTCCCCCTCTCTCCCTATTTATTCAAGTTCCCTCTCCCCATCCCCCTCTTTGATGAAGGGTCTAGGCCCGAAACGTCAGCTTTTGTGCTCCTGAGATGCTGCTTGGCCTGCTGTGTTCATCCAGCCTCACATTTTATTATCTTGGAATTCTCCAGCATCTGCAGTTCCCATTATCTCTGTCTCATTATGCTTCTGTCAAGTGCTTTCAACATTTTTCTACACTACCAATGATATGTTAGTACGATACACATTATACCTGTTATTGTAAGGTCACAAGTTTATTAGATGTTAACTGTGCCTCAGTGACAGTACTGTTTTTGTTGAGTCAAAAATTAGTGTTGAAACCTATCTTTCTAATAAGACTTTAACATGGGAACTTTTCTGTTCTCTTAAATGAGTATAAAAATAACTTCTTTTAAAAAGTGCAACAAGTGCAGGAGAGTTCTCCTGGCATCTGGCAACAAAAATATTGACTTTGCCTAGGATAGCATAAGGTAGTGAGGGATGTTATATGAATGCAAGCTTACTACTTCTTGTTTCTTCCTTTTTTAAGATAGTACTTTTATATATTTAGTCCATATTTTTAATACATTTATTACTTATATTAGTTTACTTACATTAGCTACTTAGAAAAGTGGAATTTCTTTTCTTCATTCATGGGATGTGGATATTACTGGCTGGGCCAGTGCTTATTGTGCTTACCTAATTGCCCTTGAAGAGTTGAGCTGCTTTCTTAAACCTCTGCAGCTCATGTGCTGTGGGTGGTCCCACAATGCGCTTATGGAGGCAAGTCCAGGATTTTGACACAGTGACAGTGAAAGAATGGCAACATATTTTGAAGTCAGGATGGTGGATAGATTGGAGCAATCATGCAGGTCGTGGTGTTCCAATCTGTCCTTTCCAAATGTAATTGGGCATGGGCTTCTGGCTTACTTTGAATAACTTATTTCTGCCTGTTTTAAAAATTTTATAAACAAAATTACAGAACCAGGTTCCACAGTCCTGCTAGATTTTTACTATTTCTAAATATGATGTATAATCCCAACTGTGCTAATAAGTTAATATTATAGAAAAAGTGATCATTGAGTTATTTTGGATTAAATGAGGTTTTGTCCATTTTTCACACTAGCTTGTTCTTCTTTCTCCAGGGATTTGTGACTGGTGGAAAAGATGGCGTTGTTGTCCTCTGGGATGATAGTTTTGAGAGATGTCTGAAAACATACTGCATCAAACGTTCTGCACTTGCTCCAGGTTCTAAAGGTAACCAACTTACCAATGATCTGCTATGTTATCTGGTCAATTCCCAGTTACAAGATCAGTATTTATCTCTCTGCTATACTCCGTTCTTTCCCTTTACTGCTTGCTGCCTTGGTTATCAAGATTTATTCACCTATAGTAATACTGTTCCACTTTAAGTTGCTTAAGTTTGCTCAGACCCTGACCGTCGTCTGTTTTGGCTTTTATTTACCGATGTTATACCAATCTGTGTTTAGTTAGAAGTGGGGATTAAGATTACTGGAGATCTTGGTTAAGAGAGATGAGAAAAGATGTCAAGACAAAATGATTCCGGCACAAAGGTTGCAGTGTCACAGAACTCGGAGGCAATTTGTCCCATTTGGTTGTGCAATATTCAGTATTCTTAAAATTCTTATTCTTAAAATAGTTGTACACTTTGTCCAGAAACTATACTACTTGTTTTTATTTATTCACTCATGAATCTGGGATATGGACATTGCTAGCTAGAAAGTATGTATTGCCTGTCCCTAGTTGCCCTTGAAAAGGCAGTGGTGAGCTTCAACCTTGAACCACCACAGTTCATATGATGTAGGTAGACCCACAATGCTGTTACAGAATTCTGGGGTTTTTAATCTAGGGACAGTGAAGCAACAGCAATATATTTCCAAGTCAGGATGGTGAGTGGCTTGGAGGTGAACTTACAGAAGGTGTTCTTAGAATCTTCAGTGTGGACGCGGGAAATTCGGCCCATCAAGTCGCACCGACCCTCCGAAGAACATAGCATCCAGGCCCACCCTCTGTAACCCTGCATATCCCATGGCTTATCCACCCAATCTACGCATCACTGAACACTACGGGCAATTCAGCAAAGCAATTCCACCTAACCTGCATATCTCTGGACATTGGGAGGAAACCAGAGTACCTGGAGGAAACCCACACAGACATGGGAAGAATGTGCAAACTCCACACAGTTTCCCAAGAATGAAATGTTCCCATGTATCTGCTGCCTTTTTCTTTCTCAATGGAAGTAAATATGATTGTTATTAGTTTTATAGCTAATGCATTGCTTAGCAATTCATATTGGATCTGTCCATGCAAATACTTGTGACAGAATTCTTTGCTAAAATTCATGAGAAGTTGCAAAGCTCCCAACATTGGTGTGCTTAATTTCCTGTAACCAAGTCATCCAACTCCTGTACTATTCATTCTCTCCTTAAACTTCCAATCCAGTTCTTTACCTGTAGCCTAATCTTTGGCTTACGGTTTCGTGAAGTTTGCTGCCATGACATTTACTGACTTATTTTGATGCTCTTCTGGTCATTCCTCTTGTCCCTATACTTTTCTAAGCAATAATGTTTACTGACTGTGACTCTTCCCCATTCCTATCTTATAGAATTTATTTTCTGATAAAGAATATTTTTGACAAATGTACTCTCTTTCCTAGAGTCCAACACTTATTTTTCTGCTTGTCTGCAATTTGTCTTGTAAAATTTGGTGGCAGCATTGAGGATAAAAAGGCTATTAATTTCAGTTGTAGTCTGATTACATACGTCCAGTCCTTCCATTTTTACCTTCATCCATGATGATATATTATCTATTGTAGATTACTAATCTAAACTGGAGTATTATTTTAAAAAGTCCCATTTGTCAAAGATTTTCTTGTACTCATTGGCACGGTTCATGAGAAATACCAAAGTAAGGGAAATCAACCTTTTTTTGTATGAAAAGAGAGTTTTGATTGGTAGAGGTTTTTCTATAGTCAATGCATCAGTTAATGATGGCTGACAGTTAACTGCCGAGCTTCATTTAAATTGAAACCAGATTGTTTAACTCTGGTCAAGGCATTTCCCTGTGAAATGAACCAGATAATGACCATTGTCTATTTCGTTCTGTGATCAGACACAGCGTGTGGATAACTTCTTTCTGTCTGCAAAGAACAGGGCCCTGTTATTAATGTACATAGTTTCTAGTAGGCAAAAATGAGCCAGACTGCAAACCTAATTGACAGTACTAAATTGGTTGCTAGCGTAACTCTTTGCACTCTCGGGATTATTTATCAAATTTCTGAATGTCATCTAATGTTGGACACTCTGTTTTGAGTTTTACAAGTGCAAGCTGGTTGGGTATGGTTAGTACCTTATGAACAACTGAAGGAAGATGTTTTTAGATATAGTCTGTCACTTTTTGAGTAGCACAACTTAATATTTTGCATCACACTAACTCTAAAATTCGTATACAACACTATTTACTTGTGATAGGTAGAACATAGTTGACTTGACAGCAGCATCTTGTTAGTGGTGGACGCCACTCATGTTCCTACTGCATGCTAACTGTGTGAAACAGTTTCACCTGTTGCTTTGAGAAACCTGCACTTCTAGGGTAATTGACATGGACTGGGCACTTTTCACAACTAAAGGTGAAGGCCTTAGACCAATTGTGTGTTTACATGATATACTACAAAAAATAATCTGATGGGAAAGCCATTATTCTGCAGACAGAATGCGCTGTTTCAACTCAACAAAATAGGTGATTGCTTCCCTCTAGTTTACTTCTCACAGTGATGCCCTGACCAATCTTGTTGATCAGTGATAATGGGAACTGCAGATGCTGGAGAATCCAAGACAATAAAATGTGAGGCTGGATGAACACAGCAGGCCCAGCAGCATCTCAGGAGCACAAAAGCTCCTGAGATGCTGCTGGGCCTGCTGTGTTCATCCAGCCTCACATCTTACAATCTTGTTGATCAGCCTGGTTTAAAATTTAAACTAATCTTAGCAATTAACCGTCAGTTGTCATCTAACTGGTTAATTATCCATGCCAATGCCAATCAAAGTCCAAAGATCAACTAATCAGCATTCTCCTCTCAGTAAAAATGTTTCTCCACCCCCCACGCACTTTGCTTTGTTATTTCTTGTGAATTGTCCTGATGAGTGCAAGGAACAGTAGGAATAAAAACGTCTTATTCCAAGTGGCAGATAGTAACTGTTTGGATACTGCAGCAATCAGTACTTGGACCTCAGCTATTTGCTGCATATATTAATGATTTAAATGGGAAAACTGTAATCTCTCTGAGTTTTCAGGTGACACAAAGCTGGGTGGAAGGGTGAGCTGTGAAGAGGATGTGGAGATGGTTCAGAGTTGAGTGAATGAACAAATGCATGGCACATGAAGTATAATGAGGATAGATTTGAGTTTATACACTTTGGTAGCAAAAATAGGAAGGCAGGTTATTATCTAAATGGTGATAGACTGGGAAGGGGGTGGTACAATGAGACCTGAGTGTCCTTATTCACCTGTTGCTAGAAGCAAGCATGCAGATGCAGCAGGAGTCAAAGAAGGCAATGATATTTTGGTCTTCATAGAGGATTCGAGTACAGGAGCAGGAATGTCTTTCTGCAATTGTTTAGGGCTTTAGTGAGACCAGACCTGGAGTGTTGGTCAATTATTGCCTGAGGAAGCATTTTCTGGTTATGGAGATAGTCTGGGAAACCTTTGTTGCACTGATTCCTGGGATGGCAGGATAGACGTCGGAACACCAGATTGGTTAGGATTATTTACTAAAGTTAAAAGGAATGATGGAGGAGGTCTCATAGAAGCTTAAAAATTCTAATAGGACTAGCCAGGGTGAATTTCAGGACGGGTGTTCTGATGGCTGGGTAGCCCAGAACCAGCGGTCGTAATTCAAAGATATGGGATACATCATTTAAGACTGAGATCGGGAGAAATTTCTTCACTCGGTAAAGGGTGGGTTTGTAGATTTTCTGCCACAGAAGGCAGCTGAGGCCAAAACATTGAATATTTTCAAGAAGGAGATAGATATAATTCTTAAGGCTATAGGGGTCAAAGGATATGACAAGAAAGCGGAAACAGGTTACTGACCTGGATGATCATATTGAATGATGGAGAAGGCTGAAAGAGCTGAATAGCCTACCCCTGTTAGTTTCTATGTTTCTCAAAAGAAAAGCTTCAACAAATGTGTCTTTTCTTAGCCATAGTCAGTTGTCTAACACAAGTTTACCTGCAACAAGCATTTGGTTTCAAACGTAAATTATTGGTGATTTTGCCCAGTGTTGCTAAGCAATGAAATTACATGATAATAAATGCATAACTTGTATTAATTAGTCTCACAATACTATTACTGTTGTGGCAGGGTTAAATCAGATATTTGCATTAATGATTTTTCATTTATTTTTTAGGTCTGTTGCTTGAAGACAACCCTTCTATTCGTGCCATAACGTTAGGCCATGGCCATATATTAGTGGGTACAAAGAATGGGGAAATATTAGAAGTTGAAAAAAGTGGTCCCATTACCCTACTGGTTCAGGTATCACTTCTAAAGACTGATGTACTTTTTGGTAAACCTGATTTCTTGTTTATTTATCAATAAACCTAAGGACCATTTTATTCAGGTACATCTATTGATGATGATCTGTGCTTTTCCTTGGAATAAACAGATCAAGGGCCACGATTTGAATATTTGAAAGACCATTTTGTACCTATTTTAACCTTTTTTAAAACTTGTTATTAAGGTAATACTTGAACCCCCAAAATGCTCAGCTACCCGTTTTTATGTTAGCTCTTTACAAAGTCAGAAATTGAATCTGTCCAAGAGAATGGTCATCTTGCCAATCTCAAGAAAGCTTTCATTTCCCCTGCTTCAAGTTAAATTAGGCCTGCCTTTCCTCTGTGAGGTGCTTTCAACCTATTTGTGTTAAGTGTCCTACAAATGAGCGCCAAAAAAATGCATTCATTTACCTGACTATTTAACTTGTATTCAATACCAGATGAGTAGGCAAGCCCTTGTTCCTTCTGAGTTGGATAATAGTTTTAAAGCCAAATGTCATGTCCTGCAGCATGGCCAGAGGTCAAACAAATCCTTTGTTGCTGCACTTCAGATTATTGGATATTTCATATCTACAGATTAGACCATAGGCATAGGAGCAGAATTAGGCTGTTCAGCCCAATATGTCTGCTGTGCCATTCGATCATGCTGATATGTTTCTCAACCCAATTCTCCTGCCATCTCCCCATAACTTTTGATCCCTTTCCTAATCAAGAACTTATCTATCTCTCTCTCTCAAAAACACTCAATGACTTGAACTCAATGCCATTCTTTGGCAATGAGTTCCACAGATTCACCACCCTCTGGCTGAAGAAATTCCTCCCTGGGACTCTGCTCTTGGGCCCTAGTCTCCTAGTGGGAACATCTTCTCCACATTCTTTCTATTTAGGCTTCTCTGTATTCTGTGAGTTTCAATCAGATCTTCTTCATTCTCCTCAACTCCATTAAGTATAAATTTAACCACTCCTCATGTGACAAGCTCTTCATCCCTGGGATCATTCTTGTAAGCCTCTTCTGGACCCCTCCAATGCCAGTGTATCCTTTCTTAGATACAGGGCCCAAAACTGCTCACAATATTTCAAGTGCAGTCTGACTAGAGGCTTATACAGCCTCAGCAGTACGTCTCTGTTCTTGTATTCTAGCCCTCGTGAAATGAATGATAACATTGTATTTTCCTTCCCAACTGCCAACTGAATCTGCATGTAAACCTTAGGAGATTCCTGAGTTAGGACTTCTGTGTCTGTTTGTGTTTCAGATTTCTGAAGTCTTTCCCCATTTAGAAAATAGTCTAAGCTTCAATTCTTCCCACCAAAATTCATAACCTCGCACTTTCCCACAATATATTCACCACCTCTTTGCCCGTGGTCCTAACTTGTCCAAGTCTTTCTGCAGTCTCCCTGCATTTTCAACACTACCTGTCCCTCACCTGTCTGTGTCATCTGCAAACCTACTGACAATGGCCTCAGTTCCTTCGCCAGATCATTAATTGTATGATATGATAGTTGTGATACCAACATTGACTCCTGCAGAACTCCATTAGTCACTGGCTGCCATCTGAGAAAGATCCCTTTACCCCACACTCTGCCTTTTGCCAGACAACCAATCCTCTCTCCATGCCAGTACCTTGCCACTAATACCGTGGGCTGTTATCTTACTTAGCAGCCTCCTGTATGAGATCTTGTCAATGGCCTTCTGGAAATTCTCCTCAACTTTAGAAGTTAGTTTATATTAACAATCAATTAAACTGTTTAGAGCCCGTAGTAACATTCAAAGACACAAAAACATCAAAAGAACTTGCAGGGAAAAGGCAGATAATTGACGAATGAACTTCACCATAGGTACATGTAGAATGGCAAATTTAAGTAGGAAAAATAAGGAAGCCAGAAATTCCCTCAAATATATTGTCTGAATGGGCTGGAGGAACAGAGGGATTTGGGATACAGAAACAAGCTCACATAACTGCTTTTACCAATTTAATATGGCTTTTTCTTTTAAAAAAAAAAACAGGTCTGGCATCTATTCCTAAATTTTATATGAAAAGTAGAGAAATTGAATTAAACTTGTGCAGTATCTTGCTTAAACTACACTGAGTACTCAGTTTTTGTCTCAGATTTTAATGTCTGGGTCAGAATGGAGATGGGCCAAGAGAATCATAGCCTGAGTTTGGGAGCCTTTTTTAAAGTTAAGTTTGAAAGGTTTTACCCATGTCCATCTATTCCCCTTCTTTCTTTTATACCTCTTTCATTCCCTCCTCTATGCCCATATGCCCACCTTAGACTAAGTATAGAATTATTGATCTACATAACATCGAAAGAAAACCCTGAAATGCTGAAGAAATGGAACATCTATTCAAGTATCAGGTTTAGAAAGAAAAACTACTATTCTTTAAACCTGATAAAAGTGTTGATCAGAGAGCTTTTGATAGCAACAGTAGTAGCAGCTTTCCTTCGGTTTACATTCTCTTCACCATATTATTGCTGTATGTTTGTTTGGATAAAGCCAAGCATAAAATGATTAACTTGCTATTACCTCAAAGGTATTAATCTGTCAAAGCAAACACTAAACTACCACCTGTCAAAATTGAACCCTTGCAGAGTTGATCCATTTTTGGGCTTTGGAATATCTTCTGCCTGGCCAACTGTGTCTCAATTCGAGCTGCCCACCTCAAATGCAAAAAAACCCAACTCTCAGCCTCAATTACGTAGGCAGGGTGTAAAGGTGCTGAAGAAGATTTTTAAAAAATGGTAAGGTGAGAGATTGTAACAATCAGGAAACATTGAACAGATTGAGGCTGATCTTAGTAAAGAGAGCATTGAGAAATGACCTGATAGATGTCATTTAGATTTTGAAAGTGATAATGGGAACTGCAGATGCTGTAGAATCCAAGGTAACAAAGTGTGGAGCTGGATGAACACAGCAGGCCAAGCAGCATCTCATCAGAGGGCCTCTGATGAAGGGTCTAGGCCCGAAACGTCAGCTTTTGAGCTCTTGAGATGCTGCTTGGCCTGCTGTGTTCATCCAGCTTCACACTTTGTTATCTTAGATTTTGAAAGTGTTTGATTGGATAGACATAAATGACATGTTTATACTTCTAACGGAGATTGGAAGTACGGGCAACAAATGGTGGTTATTATAAATTCATGCAGAACTTGTTTATCAGTGGTGGTTGGCACGTGCAACTCAACTACCACATGAAAAAGTCATAGGGACTTGTATAAATACAGAGATCTCTGTGCACAGACATTAAGCGACATCTGAATGGCATGGATACAGTGAAAGCAGTGAACAATTAGAATATCTTCTCTTTGCTACCTAAGGTACAGATTGACTGACTGTTTCCTTAGCCAAACTATTCCAATGCAGTTTGACACTGGCATCCACTAGACTTGTCAGTAGGATTTAGCTTTACAAAAATTGCTAATTGCTTTCATGATGAAAGATGTATTTTTTTAAAATTGTGGAATTGTGTTTTTGACCAGGCTAGCATTTATTGCTTATCCATAATTGCCCTTGCTAAGCCACTTCAGAGAGAAGTCCAGCATCAGCCACATTGCAATGGGACTGGAATCACATGTAACCAGAACACACAAAGTGGTAGATTTCCTTTCTTAAAGGACATTAATAAACCTAATGGGTTTTTACAACCACCGACAGTGATTACATGGTCACTATTTGGTTAACTCTTAACCTCAATTTTCATTATTGAATGCAAATTTCAAAATTTGCCTTGGCAGAATTAGAACTTCTGTCTCCAGAATGTTCGCCTGGATTACTGGTCCATATTACCACTATGCCATCTTTTTATTTTAGAGCTTGGATTTTAAACTGGTGGAGTGGCCTGAGCATGTTCACTTATTTTCGTGAAAGAGTTTTAAAAATTAGCTTGGCCGGTCTTTCTGAAACCAGGATTTTAAGCCAATGTGTGTCAGGGAGAACAGGTGACTGCAGAGACATGTGGAATGTTAATGGAATTTTGTTTACATTATTGGGGTTTATGTCAGCAGAGGGAGAAAGTAAGCCAGCAATTTAGCAGAAGCAAGATTTTTTTCTTTAATTTAGTTCAAAAACTTCTGAAAATTCAAAGGAGACCTGACTAGAGTCAGAAGCAAGTATAGTCTCTCTAAGAAAAGGAGATTGTTGAAAGCGGTTAAGGATACAAGTTAACTCAGTGAAAGGATGTATTTTGTGAGACTTCCAGACCAGGACTTTTTGGTAAGAAGTCAGGAGATTATTAGGAACTTTCAGCCTTCAATTGGGTGCTTGATAAAGAAGAGGTGGTTTCGCAGCTCATGGGACTGGAACTGAGAAGGAACAATCAAGACAATTGTACAGATTTGATAGGGAAATTCCTTTTGGCTTTGAAATTGGTAGTGTTAGAAATTGGGAGTAGATTCGATTTAGTTTTTCCATGTATCTTGAAATTTTACAAACTGTGTAAAATGTAGATTTTTTAAAATGTTATTATTTTGTGTAATAAATTTCTGTTACTATTGAAACTAAAAATCTGCAGCCTGGCATGCTTATGTTTCAGTGAAAGACTGCTGTATTAAATTAATATATTTTTAAAACGATCCATCCATTTTTGGACCTGACTTCTCCTGCAGTAACTTCAACTGGGATCTATATAATTTTAACATGGTACTGAAAAAAACAATCACCAGGTCAGTGGCTGTTTAAAATGTAAATTTTTAAACAGGCTGAAGGAGGAGGTGAGATCACTTATAACTATGATTGAATGCTGTTGTGAATGTATACTTACTAAACTATAATATAAATCTAATGGTTGGTACTAAATTTTTCCTATTCTATTCAAGATCAACGTTTCAATGTTTACAATTTTTATTTCATTATAACTTTTGTTTGGCAGGGTCACATGGAGGGTGAAGTGTGGGGTTTAGATGTTCATCCCCATTTACCTATCTGTGCTACTATTAGTGATGACAAAACTCTGCGAATTTGGGATCTCTCCCCAAGCCACTGTATGCTTGCTGTCCGCAAACTAAAGAAAAGTAAGCAAGAAAGCAATGTCAGTTAACCTCTTTATGAAAGTTATTAATTAGTATATTCTCTATTGCATATTTTAAGCTATTTTGTGATTATCTCAGTCCTGTAACCAAATCTACCTTGCACCTCGCCTTCCATTGAATGAAATAATGCTTTTATGTTAGCCTGTTTAAAATATTAGTCACAAATCCTTACTGGAATTCGGTAGGAATAATTCCATTGAAATGATGCAGAATCAAGTATTTCAGAAGTGTTTTAAAAGAGAATCATTGTAGGATTGGTTTTCCTCTCACTTGCTTTTCCCTTCTTCTAATTGAAACACCATGGGCAAAGTGTTTCTACCTTACAATCTGAAATGCACTACAACAATCCTGGGTCAGAAATGTGATCTGGGAACATCCCCTGTTCATTCTTCTGTGCAATTTCATGACTATACAAAGCTCCTACATTCTAAAGTATAAAATTTCTGCTTGAAAAGCTTCTCATTTGCTCCTATGGTAATTTGCTTTTGTTGACAATGGAAGAATTTGCCTTATTTTGATTTGTGAAAGATGAATAGAAATACCTGAAAAACATTACCCTATGTGAGATTTGAAATTTATTTATTAAAAAGAAATGATTTGTGTCTTTTGAACTCCTGTTTATTTGAATGTTTTCTTCATTCAGAACAATTAACTTCATAACATTATTCATATACAAAGGAGTAGTGAGATGCTCATGTTGGTGTTAGACCTCCACAGTGGCTGCTTAGCTGATTTGAATGAATAATTGAATGAATGAATGAATGGATTAATTAATTAACTTTATTGTCACATGTACTCCAATGAGTATAGTGAAGTTTGCAAGTAATACGTTTGTAGATGAAGGCACAAAAGCCGTTGAAAGACCTAAAAAACACCTCCGATCAAAACGCAGCAAAACATGGCCGATTTGCCTATATGTCAGCCGCTGTAGGATTCTCATGCAGAAGTAGGGATGGAGCAAAATGGATTCTGTTTTATCCGGATGTGATGAGGTTTGCTAAATGATGAAAATCTCCTAGAAAACCCTCCACTGCCAGAGCCATGCAGCCCTGAAGGCCTGAGTTTTGAATCCTTGAGCTAAGACCCTCCAGGGAGAGCTAAGAGGAAGATGTAGAAAGTCATCAGTGATTGGTGGATTCCACCCAGCCTTGAATGGCATGTAGATGAGCAATTCCAAGGCCTTAATCCAAATTTTTTGACAGTAACCATACGTTAGATGCTGCTTGGCCTGCTGTGTTCATGCAGCCCCACACTTTGTTATCTATACATTATTTCTCTTATCTTAGAATGTTGATGCTAAATTTTGTTCACCCCGCCATTGCTGTTGTGGGAAAGATTTTGGGCAAACGAGCTGCTGACATAATGTAGCTGACTGTTGACAGATCTTTCTGTTACTCCATGACAAATTAATTTTACTTGTGAATGGTCAATTCCTGTGTCAACATGTGGAAAAGTTGCTCTGAAAGCCATCTCCAAGTGGCAGCATGACCTGAGCATTATAAATGTTGAACATAGAGTTGGTATTTCTAATCAACAATTCTGAGAGATTTTATTTGTGAAACGCTGTAAGCTAATGACAGCTTCAATAAAAATCATAAATTGACAATCAGGAATAAGTCATCTACTCATCAAATATATTGGACAATATATTTTGAGGAGGGGAAAGACAAGAATATGAATGCTTGCGGCTTTAGTAAACACTGCAAATCACTAATGGGCCAAGCAACAAAATAAAGTAAATGGTTGTAACTAACATTTGTTAGAATGGCAAATTCAAAATTATCTCTGTCATAAATGAGTTCTGGAAAGTGCCAGCAGAATAATATAGCACACCTAAAAGACCTCTGTCATTCAGGTCAGGGTTTATAATGTTATTTATCTTCTTTGACCATGTGATATTTTGCTTCATTAAATTTGCTATTATTGTAATGGATGAGCCAGGACTGAATAAAATAGAAATTCATTCCAGGTTCAGGTATATGGTGTGGACAAAGGAGGTGTTTATTCACTGATAAAGTCATCTTATTGAAATAATTGTTTGTAAAATGTTCTATTAGTTTTAAAGCATGCTATAAGTTACGATGCTTATCCAATTGCAAATAGATTTCGGACATGGTTTGTTAGAAAAAAGCAGCATCTAGCAATAATACTAGTACAATGTTTATGTTATCATAATTATAGGTGGCAGGTGTTGCTGTTTCTCTCCTGATGGGAAATCACTTGCAGTTGGCCTAAATGACGGAAGTTTCCTGATTGTAAATTCAGACACTCTCGAAGATCTTGTTTCATTCCATCATAGAAAAGAGCATATTTCGGATATTAAGTTTTCCCCTGGTATGTAGGCTAAGCTTAAACCACATATTATTGAATCAATTCTTCTGCTTTCTCTGAAAATTGGTCAATTTTATTAAAAATGGAAAGGATTTAAATTATTGTAATTTTTCCTTGCACCTGAAAATTGCAGCTTAAAATATCAACATAACAGGAATGTTTGTAGTTGGCCAGAAAGCAAACAAACAATTATATCTGGAACATTAGAAACATTTAAATGTTTCAGTACAATTTTCCCCCACTCTTCTTGGAGCTGGTGGAATACAAAGAACAAAGAACAAAGAAACCTACAGCACAGGAACAGGCCCTTCGGCCCTCCAAGCCTGCACCGATCAGGATCCTCTGTCTAACCTGTCATCTATTTTCTAACGGTCTGTGTCCATTTGCTCCCTGCCCACCCATGTACCTGTCCAAATATATCTTAAAAGACGTTAATGTGTCTGCGTCTACCACCTCCACTGGCAATGCGTTCCAGGCGCCCACCACCCTCTGTGTAAAGAACTTTCCACGCATATCTCCCTTAAACTTTCCTCCTCTCACTTTGAAAATGATGATGTCAGTGTCAGAAAACAAAATACTTAATCATTTTGTCCACCCAGGAGGCTCATTTATTTCCTGAACTTCATAATCAGTTGTTTAGTACACATTCATGAAGAATTTTGCATTGAAACTAGTGACTATTAGAGATCCAAAGTAGCATGACACCCTGTGCAGGCAAACAGCCACTACATTCTAAGGCAATGAGAACCCACTCCTTTATCATTGCTATGTTTCCATTTCCCACATCACACATTAACCACCTTAGTGAGCAAGGCTGCCAATTAATATTAAATAATATGTTGTATTTTTGTTCATTAGTAACTCAAAAGAGAATGGTCGGGCTCATTTTACTCAAGAAACTTATTATCCCAATCAGAAAACAAGCTCCAAACGTCAACAAGACTCATTAGTTCACTATTTGTATTCACAATTACGAAAAATCATGTGCCAGTCATGAGAGGTTTTGAATTGCATAATGCATCAACTGGTCAAAAGTAGTTGCTTATGTTTCCCCTCTAAATAATTACAGTCCTGGGCTGATGTCTGTGGCTTCAAAGTGTAGTTGTTTAATGCCACATCTAGACTTTATGATTTAATCATGATTTGTGATTGTTCTTATTTTCCTGGTTTCTTAGTATTTTGTATTTTGCTGCCTGCCCCTTCCTTTAAACTCATTTATACCATCAATAGTGGTACTTCCTTTAAAATATTTTTTGAAGGATCATGAATGGTACTGAATTAGAAATTAAGTATCAACACTTCTACTAAAAGTTTACAAATAATACTGTTCGGGCCTACATTCAAAATAATAGAAAAAGTAAGACCAAGATTATTTTTACATTGCCAACTACTTAAATAGTTATCAAAAACACGTGTAATGATGTGCTCTAAGAATAAACTAGATTGTTCCCCTTGTGCTTCCTATTTTGTGTTCATCCATCTACATTCATGAAACCTGAGGTGGATAGATCATGAACAGAGCCATTGATGCCATCTGCACATATTCCTTGGTCATACAACATTTTGCCCATTCCACAGGTGAATCAATCAGGAATGTAACATTCACATCCAAATGTTAGTTTAGACTGGGATCCAAACACATCTGTCATTAGATAAAACTCAAAACTACTTTGCAGTAGTATTGGGGATCCCATAAATTGGTGGTTTTTCTTCTATTTCTCTTTTTATATGAATATTTTGCTTATTTTGCTCATGGATCATGTGAAACATAGGGATTTTAAGTCACTGATGCTCCTTTAGCATCAAGCTCTCCTAAGTTATTTAAAGCACGGTAGAATCCAAATCAAAATCGTTCCAATCTGCCATGATTGTGTGCATAATTGAAATTTCTTCTGATACGTACAATTCATTCATATGTTGGAAAACGAAATAAAATTTCAAAATTTGCTGCTGATACCAAATTTGAAAGTGAGGCAGGCAGTGAGAATAAGACCAGTCAATAGCATCCAACATAAATAGACTTGTGGGTCAGTAGACCAGTGGCAGATAGAATTTAATACTGAGAAGTTTAAGGTGATGTTTATTGGCAGAAGGGATAAGGAAAGGCAATATGGACTAATTATCACAACTGCAAAAGTGTACAGTCACAAAGGGGCCTGCAGGGTTTAAGTGTCTAATATTTGAAGAGCAGAACTCCTTGTGAGTGTGGTTAGCAAAGCATATGGGATCTTATGCTTCATAACTAGAGGGACTCGGTAGAAAACCAAGTCATGCTGAGACTTCATAAAGCTTTAATTAGATCACAACGCAGTATTACATGTTTCCCTTCACCACATTTCAGAAACTATGCAATGGAGTAGAAACTAGTATGCCATTTATATAAATATAGGAGGAGTGGTTAGTAAGTTTGCAGATGTCACCAAATTTGGTGGTGTAGTGGGCAGCAAAGAAGTTATCTCAGAATACTGATCCAATGGGCTTATGGGCCGAGGAGTGGCAGATGGAGTTTAATTTGGATAAATGTGAGGCATTACATTTTGGTAAGGCAAATCTGGGCAGGACTTGTACTTAAAGGGCCCTGGGGAGTGCTGCTGAATGAAGAGACCTTGGAGTGCAGGTTCATTTTTCCTTGAAGGTGGTGATGCAGGGTAGTGAAGAAGGCATGTAGTATCCTTACCTTTATTGGTCAGTGCATTGATTATAGGAGTTGGGGTGTCATTGTTGCAGCTGTACAGCACATTGATTAGATCACATTTGGAATATTGCATCAGTTCTGGTCTCCCTGCTATAGGAAGGATGTTGTGAAACTTGAAAGGGTTTCAGGAAAGATTTGCAAGGATGTTGCCAGGTTGGAGGGTTTGAGCTGTAGGGAGAGGGTGAATAAGCTGGGGCAATTTTCCCTATAGCTTTGGAGGTAACATCATAGAAGATTATAAAATCATGCAAGGCGCAGATAGGGTGAGTAGCCATGGTCTTTTTTTCTAGGGTAGGGGAGTCCAAAACTAGACGGCATAAGTTTAAGGAGAGAGGAAAAAGATTGAAAAGTGATCTGAAGGGCAAGTTTTTCATGCAGAGGGTGGTGTGTGTATGGAATGAGCTGGCAAGGAAGTGCTACAGGCTGATACAATTGAAACATTTAAAAGGCACCTAGATGGGTACATGAATTGGAAGTGTTTAGAGGGATGTGGGCCAAAAACTGGCACATGGGACTAGATTATTTTAGGATATCTAGTCAGCATGGACAAGTTGGGCCAAATGGTCTGTTACTGTACTGTACAATTTTGACTCTCAGATGACAGATTTTTCAATGTAACCTAAGGTTGGAGAAGCCGGCATTGTCCTCTTCAGAGCAGAGGACGGTGAGGAGACATCTGATGGTGGTGATAAGATAGACATGAAAAATCACTTCCCTTTAGCCATGGCACTGGGAAATATAGATTTAAGACGTTGAGAAAGAGATAAAAAGGTTATGTGAGGAAGTACTTTTTTGACACAGCAAGAGGTAATGATCTAGAATGCAGTGACTATGAGAGTAGTGAAAGCAGAGACAATTGGATGGACACTGAAAGAAATAAGCTTGCAGGGCTATGAGTGTCGAGAAGAGGAATGAGACTAACTGAATTATTGTAGAGAAAACCAGACTAACTTAATGAGCTGTGTTGCCTCTTTGTATCTATTCATGACTACTGAATATAAGGAATGTGATTTCCAATTCAAACTATGATTAAATTCTTCTTTTTAATTCACTTCTTGAAATAATTTGTCATTTTAAAATTTCAGGTTCTGGAAAGTACTTAGCTGTTGCATCTCATGATAATTTCATAGACATCTATAATGTAATGAGTAGTAAACGAGTTGGCATTTGTAAAGGAGCTTCCAGCTATATAACACATTTGGACTGGGACAAAAGAGGTACATGTTTATCAATCTTTCTTTAACATGAATAGGACAATATGTTTAAATACATACAATTACAAGCATTTTTTTTCATGGAATTGCTTGTTTTCCACCATAGTAGCCACACTAGAATTCTCTTTGGCAAATGTGATTTCTGTCATTACTCCAGTAAAGTTACAGCTGTGAAAAGATACCTTGTTCTTGTCCAATTGACAATCTATCCAGTTCTTGTCCAGTTGACTGTCCTCTGTGCTTTTGATCATGTTATTCAAAAAGTAAGAATTTTAATTTTTTGTTGAGGTGTTTTTGGTACCTAACTTTTGCAATTGATTTTACTGCTGAAAGTGCAAACATGTTTGAGCTATTCTTGGTGTGTTATCTTTTAATAGTAAAACATGTTTCCCAGTTGAGTTATTCTGAAGAGGTCACATTATCAAACGAAATGTTAATAGAGGTTCTTGAGATAAATTGGCATTTACACTAACCCATTGAACAATAGATGCCCAGTGCAATCAGACCATCCAATCTGATGCCATGAATTTTTCACTCCTGGGTTCTGCAACTAATGTTAGGCTAGCATGCTTAAGATGTTGATCAAATGTTCATTGTACAGGAAGAAAAAAACGTTTGCCTCAAAGAGTCTTGGTCAATTTTACTTGCACAGCTCCGACTAACACCAAAAATTTACCATGTGAAAAATACTAGAATGTTCTTGCTGTGTACATAGATAAATCTATTGACGTAAAAAATATGCTGTATCTTGTCCCCTTTTCAAGTAACTTTACCAAAATCCTGTGGAATTTTTGAGAAGCAGATATAGAAATATCTTCGAGCACTTTTTCACAAAACTAAAGTGAATTTCATAGTTCATTACAATTTACGAGAAAGATAAAATTGAACAAGAGCCAATGTCATAATAGCATCTGTAGAAAGTAATGTAATAAGGCTGTACATGCAGTGCAGTTATGGGCTAAGTGATGATACAAAGTCAGCATTTTGGCCACTTAATATTCCTAAGCATGGAAAGTAGCATTTGATGATATTTCATTTGCTTTCTTTTGTCAACTCACAAAGCCATATGCGTTATCTCTCTAAGTTAAGTTGAATCTTTTATTCCAAATAAGGACCCAACTACTAGCATTCTGTTTCAAACCCTTAATTTTAGCCACTTAGATGGAAAAATGACCATTTCCACTGATTCCTTGATGTAGAAATCCCTGGATAAATTCAACTGTTACCAATTAATTGTAAAGAACGTAAAACGAATAAAAGTTCCTTATAGGAAATAGGTGATCCTGGCCAGGCCATGATTATGGCCTCAGAGGGAAAATGTTATTCTTGGACTAAATGGTGATTGGTTTTGCAATTGAACAATATGCTCCAACATTTCAGAAGCTATCAGTGGCTAATCAATGGTTAATATCATGTGATCTCAGCGTGAGACGGAGGTTGTGGACAAGTTAGTGGTGCCATTGGCTTGCTCCCTCCTCTGAAATCAAATCACTTTCTGCCTTCCTTCTAATCAGTCCAGTTTTTTGAAGTTGAGGATTAGTGGAAAACGTACTGATATTGAGCAAAAACATGTTTTGCTATTCAACAGGAAAACTTTTACAAGTTAATACTGGTGCTAAGGAACAGTTATTCTTTGAAGCTCCTCGTGGAAAACCTCAGATTATAAATAATGCAGAGGTAAGACATGTTGGCCAAAATCCACTGAACAGGAAAAGTCTGTTAAATGTTTTCTTCACAATATAGCTGAATGAATTTTGTGCTGGAAATGTAAGCTGATAGTGAGGCTAATAGGGTCTATGGAATCTTGGCAAGCAATGCAAATGACGGAACAAAAACAGAAATCGCTGTAGAAACTCAGCAGGCCTGGCAGAATCTGTGAAGAGAAAGCAGAGTTACTTTGTCGAGTTCAATGACCCTTCCTCAGAACTGAAACCCAAAATGTTAACCCTGCTTTCTGTCCACAGATGCTGCCAGATCTGCTGTGCTTCTCTGGAAATTTCTGTTTTTGTTCGTGTTTCCAGCATCCACAGTTCTTTCACCATTTTTGTTTAATGAAATTGACATTTTTCTCACCAACAATGGAGAATTTAGAATTGAGAACAACACAAATATGAGGAGCAAACCTGTTGAATTAGAATCAAATCAGCCACAGAAAAGGGAAGAAATATTCTTCTGAAAAATATGCTATTTAAAATTCTCTAACATCAATTCACTGTTTGTAAGTATGAGATCTCAGTTTCTTTTAGAGAAACAGAGCAGGTCTGGCACCTTTTGTAGAGAGAAAAGAGTTAACATTTCAACTCCAGTGACCCTTTATCAGAACAGACATCACTGGACTTGGAACATTAACTCTGTTTTCTCTCCTCAGATGCTGCCAAACCTGATGTGTTTTTGTTTAAGATTTTCAGCAGCTCATTGTGTTTACCTCAGTTTCTGTTAGTTACTTCCTAGACCAGACAGGTAATGTAACATTTCCAAGAACATAATTCTTGTCATCAAAAAGGCAGCCATGCCAAGTACCAGTTCTAGCATTTTGTGAGGCATTTAATTGCCAATTAACGTGTAAATGTAGTAATGTCTTGAACTTTGTGCAGATGTCGAGGGCAAGCTATTTTTCTTGACAGTGTGGAGCAAATAGTTCAGCAACTTAATTACAATTTATAATTAAGGGGCTGTTTCATCATCACCACAATTTATGTATTAATAATGACATGCAAATTAAACCTATTATTTTGCAGCAAACTCTGGGCTTCCAGTAAGCTGATCTGTTTTATGAGGTCTGTAGAAACTAGTAAAAATAAATGAGCACAAAACAAACATATAATAAAAACCAAAAGAACAGCAGAGGCTGTAAATCAGGAACAAAAACAAAGTCGCTGGAAAAGCTCAGCAGGTCTGGCAGCATCTGTGAAGTAGAAAGCAGAGTTATTGTTTCGGGTCCGGTGACCCTTCCTCAGAGCTGTTCTGACAAAGGGTCATCGGACCCGAAACGTTAACTCTGTTTTCTCCTTCAGAGATGCTGCCAGACCTGCTGAGCTTTTCCAGCAACTTTGTTTTTGCTCCTAAAATATAAGACTTACGTTTTTCAAATTATTTCAAGTTTGACAAACTTTTATTGGGCAACAAAGCCCAACTGTAGTATTCGAGCAATTATTTCAAAGGAGGAGAAAGCAGTCTTGCAAGGAGTAAAATGCAGTAAACTATTTTTACATCAGTAGCTTTTGTAGATCAAATTTGTTGCAATTATCAGTCTTTATCACAACAATGGACTTACTTTATCAGGTGGACAAGATAGACTGGACCTCTTGGACATGTGTCTTGGGTACTTCGTGTGAAGGTATCTGGCCCATGGTAAGCGAGGTCACAGATGTTTCTGCATCCTGTCTTACTAGTAACAAAAAAGTGCTTGTTACAGGGGATGACTTTGGATTTGTGAAGTTGTTCCGATACCCAGTGAAGGTAATTGCACTTTCATTTTTAGTTTGATTTTTAGAATGTGTTTTTGTGCGTACTGTATTTTAATAAGTGAAAATAGAGGAAAAAAGCAATTAAGTTATTAGTGTTTTGCTTGGATGGAATTAATTACTGGTTTATTAATTTATGTAAAATGAATAAGCCAGGTTTATTGTCACTTGTCTTTTGAAAATACATCAGCTTTTCTGAATGATGAATAATGATGATAGTAAGTCCTATCTTTTTCTACTTATTTATCAGATAACCTACCAAAAAAACTTTTCAGTAATTCATTAAGATGAAATGAGACTGAGCATATTTGTTTAAAAAATATTATGGCCATTGTTGGCTGGCATTTGTCATTATAAACGTTAATCAAGGTTTTATTGGTTTTCTCTTTGAATTAAGGGAAAGTATGGGAAGTTCAAAAGATATGTGGCTCACAGCACACATGTTACCAATGTACGTTGGACACATGACGATAGTTTGCTCGTTACGGTTGGGGGACCAGACACAACAGTGATGATTTGGACACATGAGTTGGAAGGGTACAAGAAAGCCATTCAATATGATAGTGAGGAGTCTGATTTTGATTCTGATGAAGATGGTGGTAGGTATTATTTATATTGTTTAAAACATCAGATTAATTCATAAGCACTTAAAATAGGCAGCATCTGTAGGGAGAGAAACACAGTTAACTGCTGAAGAAGATTCATATTGTACTCAAAATATTAACTGTTTCTCTCACTACAGAAGGTGGCCAAACAAGTTGAATCAGTTATTAGGAAGGGTTATAGGCTTACCTGATCCAGGGGTTCACAAATAGAGGCATAGAATATGAAAGCAAGGAAGTGAGGCTACACCTCTACAAATGATTGGTCAAATCACATTTGGAGTTTCGTGTTCAGTTCTAGGCACATTATTTAAGGAAAGTTAAAGTCCTTGAGAGAGTGCAAGGGAGATTTACTAAAGCGGTAGCAAGAATGAGGGATTTCAGATACAGGGAAAGATTAGAGAAATTGGGCTTATTCTCCTTGGAGCGGAGAAGATTAAGAAGTGACCTTACTGAGGTGTTCACAATTATGAATAATATTGACAAGGTAAAGAAAAATATTCTGTTTCCACTAGTTAGTATGGTGGTAACTGTGGGGGGGGGGGTCACAATTTCAAGATTGTTAGAAAGACAGCGAGGAATGAAATAAGGAGAAATTTCTTTGCTCAGAATTGCTAGGATTTGGAAAACATTGCCTGGGAGAGTGATGGAGGTGGACTTGGAGGTTTCAAAAGAGAACTGGATATATATTTGAAAGTGATGAATTTCAAGGGCTATGGAGATAGGGCTGGAGAATGAGACCAGTTGGATAGCTCTTTCAGGACCAGACACAACAGATTGAAAGGCCTCCTTCAATTATTCTATTTTGCAGCCCTGCTGAGTTTTTCCAGCACTTACCCTTCTTATTTTACACTTCCAGCAGCTGCAGCATTTTAATTTAGTTACCAGAGCTTTGGCATTGTTTCTTACTGGGTTTTGTTGGTCACATTAAATCTCCCTAATGTGCTCTGCTCAACCCCTTCCTTTATCATAATTTTAAAGCAATGAATTTAGTTTTTTATAATTTTATTCATTCTTGTGGGATGTGGGTGTCACTAGCGCGTCAGCACTTATTGCCCATTCATAGTTGCCCTTGAGAAAGTGGTGATGAGTTGCTTTCTTGAACCATGCAGTCCACCTGCTGTGGGTTGACCCACAATGCGATTTAGGGAGGAAATTTCAGGACCAATGAAGGAACACCTCAGGAAGGACATATTAGCCCTGGAGCGTGTCCAACAGAGATTCACATGGATGATCCCTGGAATGGTAGGTTTAACGTATGATGAACGGCTAAGGATCCTGGGATTGTGCTCATTAGAGTTTAGAAGGTTGAGGGGAGATCTAATAGAAACTTAGAAGATAATGTATGGCTTAGAAGGGGTGGACGCTAGGAAGTTGTTTCTGTTAGGCGGGGAGACTAGGACCCGTGGGCATAGCCTTAAAATTAGAGTAAATTTAAAACTGAAATGAGACGACATTTCTTCAGCCAGAGTGTGGTGGGCTGGTGGAATTCATTGCCACAGAGTGCAGTGGAGGCCGGGACGTTGGATGCCTTCAAGGCAGAGATCGACAAATTCTTGATCTCAGAAGGAATCAAGGGCTACGGGGAGAGTGCAGGGAAGTGGTGTTGAAATGCCCATCAGCCATGATTTAAATGGCGGAGTGGGCTTGATGGGCCAAATGGCCTTACTTCCACTCCTATGTCTTATGGTCTTATATATTTCTAAGTCAGGATGGTGAGTAGCTTGGAGGGGAACTTGAAGATGGTGGTGTTCCTATATGTCTGCTGCCCTTAACCTTCTAGATGGAAGTGGTCATGGGTTTGGAAGGTGCAGTCTGAGGATCTTTGGTGAATTTCTGCAGTACAACTTGTAGAAAGTACACACTGCTGTGACTGAGCATCGGTGGTGGAGGAAGCGGATGTGTGTGGATGTACTGCCAATCAAGCAGGCTGCTTGGTTCAGACATGGACAAAAGTGCTCAAATCCAGAAGTGAAGCAAGAGTTAAAGCCATTGACAGCTGATGTCAAGTTTCTTGAGTGATGTTGGAACTGCTGTCATCTGCGCAATTGTGGGGGTGTTCCTCCAGATTTCTGCCTTGTAGATGGTAGACAGGCTTTGGGGAGTCAGGAGATATATTAAACATTGTAGTATTCCAATCTTCTGACCTGCTGTTGTAGTCACTGTGTTTATGTGGTGAGTCCAGTTGAGTTTCTAGTCAATAGTAATCCTCAGGATGTTGCCAGTGGGGGCAATCAGTGATGGTAACACCATTGAACATCAAAGGGCAGTGGTTAGATTGTCTCTTATTGGTGATGATCACAGCCTGGCATTTGTGTGGCACGAATGTTACTTTGCCACTTGTTAGCCTAAGCCTGGATGTTGTCCAGATCATGTTGCATTTCAACATGGACTGCTTCAGTATCTGAGGAGTCACAAATTGTGCTGAAATAGTGTAATCCTTGGTGAACATCCCTATTTCTGACCTTTATGATGGAGGGAAGATCATTGAAGCAGCTGAATGTTGGTTGGGCCTACGACACTACCCTGAGGACCTGCAAAGATATCCTGGAGTTGAGATGACATGACCACCTTCCTATGTGCCAGGAATGAATTAAACCAGTGGAGAGTTTGCCCCTGGATTCCCATTGATTCCAGTTTTGCCAGCGCTTCTTGATGCTACACCTGGTCGAATGCATGAAGAGCTGACACTCTCATCTTGGCTCTTGAATTCAACTCTTACGTCCACGTTTGAAATAAGGCTGTAATGAAATTGGGAGCTGAGTGGTCCTGGCAGAACCCAAACTGGGCGTCACTGAGAAGGTGCTGTTTGATAGCACTGTCGATGACACCCTCCATCACTTTACTGGTGATCGAGAGTAGACTGGGGTGTTAATGGGCACTTTGGATTTGTCCTGCTTTTTGTGAACAGGACAGACCTGGGTAATTTTTCACCTTGACAATAAAATGTGAGGCTGGATGAACACAGCAGGCCCAGCAGCATCTCAGGAGCACAAAAGCTGACGTTTCGGGCCTAGACGCCTTCATCAGAGAGGGGGATGGGGTGAGGGTTCTGGAATAAATAGGGAGAGAGGGGGAGGCAGACCGAAGATGGAGAGAAAAGAAGATAGGTGGAGAAGAGAGTATAGGTGGGGAGGTGGGGAGGGGATAGGTCAGTCCAGGGAAGATGGACAAGTCAAGGAGGTGGGATGAGGTTAGTAGGTCGGAGATGGAGGTGCGGCTTGGGGTGGGAGGAAGGGATGGGTGAGCGGAAGAACAGGTTAGGGAAGCAGAGACAGGTTGGACTGGTTTTGGGATGCATTGGGGGGAGGGGACGAACTGGGCTGGTTTTGGGATGCGGTGGGGGAAGGGGAGATTTTGAAGCTGGTGAAGTCCACATTGATACCATTCGGCTGCAGGGTTCCCAAGTGGAATATGAGTTGCTGTTCCTGCAACCTTCGGGTGGCATCATTGTGGCACTGCAGGAGGCCCATGATGGACTTGTCATCAAAAGAATGGGAGGGGGAGTGGAAATGGTTTGCGACTGGGAGGTGCAGTTGTTTATTGCGAACCAAGTGGAGGTGTTCTGCAAAGCAGTCCGCAAGCCACCGCTTGGTTTCCCCAATGTACAGCAAGCCACACCGGGTACAATGGATACAGTATACCACATTGGCAGATGTGCAGGTGAACCTCTGCTTAATGTGGAAAGTCATCTTGGGGCCTGGGATGGGGGTGAGGGAGGAGGTGTGGGGGCAAGTGTAGCATTTCCTGCAGTTGCAGGGGAAGGTGCCAGGTGTGGTGGGGTTGGAGGGCAGTGTGGAGCGAACAAGGGAGTCACAGAGAGAGTGGTCTCTCCGGAAAGCAGACAAGGGTGGGGATGGAAAAATGTCTTGGGTGCAGGGGTCAGATTGTAGATGGCGGAAGTGTCAGAGGATGATGCGTTGTATCCGGAGGTTGATGGGGTGGTGTGTGAGAACGTGGGGGATCCTCTTTGGGCGGTTGAGGCGGGGGCGGAGTGTGAGGGATGTGTTGCGGGAAATGCGGGAGACGCGGTCAAGAGCGTTCTCGACCACTGTGGGGGGAAAGTTGCGGTCCTTGAAGAACTTGGACATCTGGGATGTACGGGAGTGGAATGCATCATCATGGGAGCAGATGCGGCTGAGGCGGAGGAATTGAGAATGGGGATGGAATTTTTGCAGGAGTGTGGGTGGGAGGAAGTGTATTCTAGGTAGCTGTGGGAGTCGGTGGGCTTGAAATGGATATCGGTTACAAGCTGGTTGCCTGAGATGGAGACTGAGAGGTCCAGGAAGGTGAGGGATGTGCTGGAGATGGCCCAGGTGAACTGAAGGTTGGGGTGGAAGGTGTTGGTGAAGTGGACTCCCGCACATCCCAGATGTCCAAGTTCTTCAAGGACCGCAACTTTCCCCCCACAGTGGTCGAGAACGCCCTTGACTGCGTCTCCCGCATTTCCCGCAACACATCCCTCACACCCCGTCCCCGACACAACCGCCCAAAGAGGATCCCCCTCATTCTCACACACAACCCCACCAACCTCCGGATACAACGCATCATCCTCCGACACTTCCGCCATCTACAATCTGACCCCAGCACCCAAGATATTTTTCCATCCCCACCCTTGTCTGCTTTCCGGAGACACCACTCTCTCTGTGACTCCCTTGTTCGCTCTACACTGCCCTCCAGCCCCACCACACCCAGCACCTTCCCCTGCAACTGCAGGAAATGCCACACCTGCCCCCACACCACCTCCCTCACCCCTATCCCAGGCCCCAAGATGACTTTCCATATTAAGCAGGGGTTCACCTGGACATCTGCCAATGTGGTTTACTGCATCCATTGTACCCGGTGTGGCTTCCTCTACATTATGGAAACCAAGCGGACGCTTGGGGACCGTTTGCAGAACACCTTCACTCGGTTCACAATAAACAACTGCACCTCCCAGTTGCAAACCATTTCCACTCCCCCTCCCATTCTTTCGATGACATGTCCATCATGGGCCTCCTGCAGTGCCACAATGATGCCACCCAAATGTTGCAGGAACAGCAACTCATATTCTGCTTGGGAACCCTGCAGCCGAATGGTATCAATGTGGACTTCACCAGCTTCATAATCTCCCTTTCCCCCACCGCACCCAAAACCAGCCCAGTTCGTCCCCTCCCCCCACTGCACCACACAACCAGCCCAGCTCTTCCCCTCCACCAACTGCATCCCAAAACCAGTCCAACCTGTCTCTGCCTCCCTAACCTGTTCTTCCTCTCACCCATCCCTTCCTCCCACCCCAAGCTGCACCCCCAGCTACCTACTAACCTCATCACACCTCCTTGACCTGTCCGTCTTCCCTGGACTGACCTATCCCCTCCCTACCTCCCCACCTATACTCTCTCCACCTATCTTCTTTACTCTCCATCTTCGGTCTGCCTCCCCCTCTCTCCCTATTTATTCCAGTTCCCTCTCCCCATCCCCCTCTCTGATGAAGGGTCTAGGCCCGAAACGTCAGCTTTTGTGCCCCTGAGATGCTGCTGGGCCTGCTGTGTTCATCCAGCCTCACATTTTATTATCTTGGATTCTCCAGCATCTGCAGTTCCCATTATCTCTGTATAATTTTTCACCTTGTTGGGTAGATGCCAGAGTTGTTACTGTGTTGGACCAACTTGGTTAGGGGAGGAGCAGGTTCAGGAGTTCAAGTCTTCAGTACAATTGCTGGAATGTTATCAGGCCCGTAGCCTTTGCTGTATCCTGTGTCTCCAATCATTTCTTGATACCACATAGAGTGAATCCAATTGGCTGAAGACTATTCTCTGTAATGCTGGGCACCGCTGGAGGAGGCCGAGAAGGATCATACACTCGGCACTTTTGGCTGAAGATTGCAGTGAAAGCTTCAACTTTTTGCACTGATGTGCTGGGCTCTTCCATCATTGAGGATGGGGATATTTGAGGAGCCTCCTCCTCCGGGTAGTTGTTTAATTGTCTGCCACCATTCATGACTGGATGTGGCAGGACTGCAGAGCTTAGATCTGCTCCATTGGTTGTGGGATCATTTAGCTCTGCCTCTTGCTGCTTATCTGTTTGTCATGCAAGTGTTCCTGTTTGGCTTCACCAGGTTGATACCTCCCCTTCAGGTATGTCTGTGCGGCTCCTGACATGCCCTCCTGCAATCTCCACTGAATCAGGGTTGATCCCCTGGCTTAAACGTAGTAGTTGAGTGGGGGATGGGCTGGGTCATGAGGTTACAGATTGTGGTGGAGTGCAATTCTGCTGTTGATGGCCCACCGCACTTCATGCATGCCAGTCTTGGGTTGCTAGATCTGAGTGAAGTCTGTCCTATTTAGCATGGTGATAGTGCCACACAACATGATGGAGGTTGTTCTCAATGTGAAGGTAGAACTTTGTCTGCACAAGGACTGTGCAATGGTCACTCTTACTAATACTGTCATGGGCAGATGCATCTGCAGCTGGCAGATTGGTCAGGATGAGGTCAAGTATGTTTTTCCCGCTTGTTGGTTCCCTCACCACCTGCGGCAGACCCAGTCTAGCAGCTACGTCCTTTAGAACCCATCCAGCTTCATCTGAAGTACTGCTGCCACACCACACTTGATGGTCCTTGAAGGACATTCGTGAACTACATTGGTTTTTCTAACAATCGACAATGATTTCATGGTCATCAGTAGATTCTTAATTCTGGATTGTTTTAATATATTGAATTCAAATCTGACATGGCTGGATTCGTACTCATGTCCCCAGGGATCTCTGGATTAATAGTCTAGCGATCATACCACTAGGCCATTGCCTTTGTGCAATTCTTCAGGAATTTATAATGCAATCCACTAAAAATAAATGGATTAGCACCTTCATTCAAATTTTTAAAAAAGCATGTAAAAGCAAGTTGGCGCATTTGTTGTTAAAATTGCAATGAAGTTTCATCTGCATTCCATCCTAGATGCTGCTAGGTTACAATGACTGTTTGATTAAATGAATGTTTAAACAACTTTTTGCAGATATTGTGAGGAAACAACATCCCTAACAATCTGATATCTCTCATAAATTTTCTG
Organism: Stegostoma tigrinum; assembly: GCF_030684315.1. Lineage (NCBI taxonomy): Eukaryota > Metazoa > Chordata > Chondrichthyes > Orectolobiformes > Stegostomatidae > Stegostoma > Stegostoma tigrinum. The sequence goes on from NC_081363.1 coordinate 31,551,496, forward strand.
TTTTACACAAAAGAACATGACCCAGATACAATAAATGACCTTAAATGCATTTGTTTTTAAAGAAACTTTGGTAGATTTCTGACCACATGTTCATTGCCTTAAAAAAATGGACAATACTGTAAACTAAACCAGTTTTGCACTGCTTAATACTAGTCAAACAAATTTCAATTTATTTGGTAGATCGAAGGTGTTGGATAACTATTAAGTCTCTCAATTCATACATGTCTTCAATATCCACTATAAGCTTAATTGTCTTCATAACTGTCCTTTTTATGCTTGTAGAATTTCAGTATTTGTTTACAATCATAAGTTCTTCCAAACAAGGAAATGTCAGCTAATATTTTCATCATTTTACTTGGTTTAAAGTGGTAAAATGCAGAGAATTAGTGTATAGGCATTTGAGATAAACACTTGGTCTAGATTAAAACTTTGTTGCAGAATGGCAAATTTTGTTAGGATCCACTACTTCAATGGAGTACCCACAACTTTTAAGCATAATTGTGTTAAAATTATTAAAAACAATACATTGGTCCTTTTTCTTAAGTTGCAAAGTCATCTGCTATATTTTGAAGGGCATCAATAAGTGCAGATTGCCATGTATTGAATCAACTTTCTCTGAATTAGCTTCTTCCTGTGTTTCACCGTTTCACCTCTGGGTAGGAACTCTGGCAAATAGGAACAGCATTATCAATATTTGGATGTATGTCAAAATAACTGCACCTTGGTGCAAAACATTTGGTGAATAAGTTGTAAGAAATGGGGTGCCTCAGGGATCAGTGCTGTGACCTCAACATTTTACAGTTTATTTAAATGACTTGGATAAAGGCATCAAAGTTATGGCTGCTAAATTTGTTGATCACATAATTAAGTAGGAAAGTAAGTTGTTAAGTGGACATAAGGTGATGACAAAAGGATATAGATGGGCTAGTCGAATGGGAAAATTTGAAATGCAGGAAAAATAAAACAAAATCATCTAAATGGGGATTGAAGAGTTCTGAAATACAGAAATCTGGTTGTCCCATTTGCATGAAACATAAGGTTAGTATGCAGGTTCAGCAAATAATTAGGAACACTAATAGAATATTATCATTTATTGCAAGGGGTTTTAAAAGCAAAAATAGGGAGGTTATATTTCACATACCCCAGGCATTGATGAGCTCACATCTGGTGTACTGAGCCCAGGATTTTTTTAAGTATGATGTAAATACATTGGAAGCTGTTCAGAGAAGGTTTACGAGACTGATGCCTGGGATGGGTAGTTCATCTTATTAGAAAGGTCGGACAGACTAGACTTGAATTCACTGGAGTTCAGAAGAGTAAGTGATGACTTTATTGAAACATAAGATCCTGAGGGGGCTTGAAGAGCATGTGTAATGGATATTTTCTCTGAGAGAAACTCAGGGACATCATTTAAAAAGTAAGGGATGTCTGATTTGAAACAGGAGACTGAGAATACTTTTTTTTTGACATAGGGTCAAGATTTTAGAACTCTCTTCTGAAAATGGTAATAAAAATTACTTTAAATATTTTTAAGATGGAGGAAACAGTCTTTCAGTATTTCTGCGATGGATGTGGATCGATCCTTGATAAGCAAGAAGGGATTGTGCAGTAGTTTGATTAGCTGTGAGCTTATTGAACACCAGAACAGGCTTTCGGGGCCAAGAGGCCAACTCCTGTTCATATGCACTCTGATCTAGTTACAAGAACTTAATAGTGGTTCAAGTTGTGATTTTCAGGTGTTGTCCCTTTAGACTAAATGTTTCACCAATTGTCAAACGCTTTTGAAATTCTTGATTAATCCACAGTGAGTAAAATTACTCGTGGCACCTTGATATTTCTAAATGATTGTTTTCTTTGTTGCTTGAAATGCTTAAATTTTGCACGAGTTGTTAAAAAGATTAATGTACATCAGCCATGGATACATAATGTTTTTGTTGCAGGTTATGACAGTGATGTTACCCGGGAAAATGAAATCAATTACACCATCAGGGCCTTAATGACAAGTCTTCGTCCGATGTCTGGAATCAAGCCTCATCTACAGCAAAAAGAACCTTCCCTAGAAGAAAGGTACTTTTTATCTAAAAGAAAAATTGAGTTTCCACAAAAGCAGCATTTTAGTTCATACGGATTATGTTTTTTCGAAGGATTAGGTATTTGAGCAAAACTTCTACAAAACTTGAGTAAGTTATCAGTAAGGTGGTTCATAAATTTTTACATAAGGCTGGTGTGTACCCTGAAAGGATGTCTTCCAGTATTAATTCAAGTTTCCAGGCATAGGATTTATATTTATTAAATGGATTCACTAGAGTTTTCTGACATTTAGTGAAATATGGACACCATGATTGTTTGTTTTTCTGGAAAATATGCTAGGAATTTATCTAATTTGCCAGCTACTTCAGAAAATGATCTTATTTTGGGCCTTGTATCTTTTTAGAAATACATTGTTAAACTGGTGGTAACATTTGTCATTGCAGCAATAAAATTCCACATAACATAAGCGTAACTTGATTATTGTAGATTAATCAGATAAAGTTAAACTCTACACTTTTTAATTCAGCTTATTTGTTGTTCTTGCCCAGTTTTCAAAAATCTGATTTATTTTCAGTTACTGACTATGGAAATGTAGTTTCATTTTACTTTGTATGCTAAACAAAATTCTTTATATCAATTTCACTGTAGAAAAATACTTGTTATTTCAATTAACACTTTACCACCGCTGCAAATGTTTTGTTAGATGTCAAGTTCAACAATTTCTTTCTTTAGTTTTGTCTACGTTACCGACTTGAGATGACACTTTGGTCATTAATGCTTCAATTCTTGAATGCACAGCTAAATGATCCACAACAACACCCCTGGTTTATTTCTTCTTAACATTTCCTACTCCTTCATTAATCACAAATGAGACTACAAGGCTGAGAAATCCAGCTCCATAAAGCTGCTGGAGTTGATATTATGGACTCCATAGGTGCTGTAAGTAGGATGCAACATGATATGCCCATCCTGCTCAAGTGCACATTCCATGTGTATAGCAAAAGCTTCCAGTTCATGATATTAAACAATTATTCTGGCTGATTTGATTCTCAGATTTGAAACATGGATTGTGTGGGTTCACAGAAGGCATTTGTGTAACTCTCATAAATGTACATACCATTGCATGAGGGAGCTGCCACTGAAGTTATTTAAATAACCTGCCATCAAACTTTCAGATAAGAGCTTTCAACTAACTTCTGTAGTTGCAAAGTTTAAGGAAATACTGTGGAGTGTTTTGGTAGCAATTGTGATGGGCTGCTAGATTTGGCAATAAATGTTACTGCACCCATACAGGGGGGGGGGGGGGGGGCCAGGAGTTTGGTGATCTGCACATAAGAACAAAGGACCAGAAGTAGGCGATTCAGCCTCTCAAGCCTGTTCCACCATTCAGTGAGATTGTGACTTAACTGTGACCTAATCTGTGTCCTTGTTTTTGGCCCATACCCCTTAATACCTTTGCTTAGCAAAAATGTATCTGTCTATTAGCCACACAAATGACTGCAGCAGACATTGGGCCAGCATGTCATGGAGATGGAAATGAGGTGGGAGAAAGGCTAAATGCTGTGTGATCCCCATTCTGAAGTTTGAGCTAGACTTCTCCATATTCCCTGACAATTACAAGAATGTTCTGATAGGCTAGTTCATGCACCCGTCATCTTGGCATGTATCTTCATCAGTGCTGTCCTGTGTGGCACCCAGTCAAAATGCTCATCTGCAAACCAGTGAGGTGGCACACAAACTATCCTTTTGCATTTATGATAAGTGACACATTACATGCCGACTCCATGTAAAGTCAAAGATATTTGCAATGCTAACATTGGAGCCAGTGCCTGTGAACTTCAGATAAAGTTGCAAAGGAATATGGGAGTCAAACCCAGTGAGCTTGCTCCACTATTCGGTTTGACCATGGCTGAACAACCACTTCACTGCTTTTATTCCCCCACATTATTGCCTTATCTATCCCTTTAAGTATCATATAGGCTTTATAGAATCCTACAATGCAGATTGAAGCCAGTGACCCATCGAGTCACCAAACCTCTGAAAAGCATCCCATCCAGACTCAGCCCCCCACACATTTTCCCCTACATCTACCATAGCTAATTCACTTAGCTTGCATTTCCCTACACACCACGGGGTAATTTAGCATAGCCAATCTATCAAACCTCCACATCTTTTAATTATTTTGGTACTCATGCTTTGAAATTCACAAAAATATAGGCTTAGTTTTCCTAAATTTTGTTCACAGAACAAACCTGCCATCCTGGGAACTAGTTTGGTGAACCTTAATTGCACCCCTTTATGACAATAACATCCTTCCTAATGTAAAGGAAGCAAAACTGTTTAAAATATTCCAGATCTAATCAAGCTTTTACATAACTGAAGGAGGATTTTGCTCAATCCTCTTGTGATATAGGCTAATCTGCCATTCGCCTTCCTATTGTTTACTGAACCTGCGTGTTAGCCTCCAATGAATCATTGACAGGAATACTTGGGCCCCTTTGTAAATCTGCACTCTCTCTAGTCTCTCACCACCCTGCAGGTGAATCTAACGTTGCCCTTCAAAGTTAAATCTATCTTCCCTTGACAGCTAGTTCTAGCACTTTCAACAGAGCCAGTAGATGACTCTTCGAGAAGGATGCATCATCCGTAGTTAAATAAGGATGTAAAGGAATATATAAACTTGAGAGAACCCCTCGGCAAATCTACAAAGATTTGTAGTAGATTGTTAAGGTTTTAAGAACCAGCAGAATATAAGCTAAAATAAAGAGGAAGAAGTTGCAGTATGAGAGAAAGCGAGCTAATAATGTAACAAGAGATAGTAAGAGGTTCTACAAGTATTTAAACAGGAAAAAAGTAACTACACCTACTGTTGATTCTCTGGAGAGCGAACCTAGGAAATGATAATACATAGCAATGAAATGTCAGAGGTGTTGAACAATTAATTTGAGCTGAATTTAGGACTCTGCATAAAGTGTGATGGTGGGTGACTACCACGCCACCCCAACTGGCAAGAAAACCCACCAGATCATGCTCCGATCAGCCACTTAAGAGCAGATTGGTGGGCTTGTCAGGCTATCAGGTGCCTCAACGTTGATGTCCCACCCTGCCAGAGGCTCAGTTATTTGGACTTGGAGACAATGTCAGAGCAGAGCTTTGCACAGAAAAGAACATTTAAGCTGTACTGCTGAAAACGCAACTGAATTATGCTGTGTCTGAGAGATTGGGAAGTCAGTCAGAAGTTGAGAGCAGTTCAATCCCTCCAAGTCGTTTGAACTGATGAAGGAAACTAAGAATTAGCAAGCACCTTTAGTGTAATCAGGAGTCCAGAAAAGTCCCAAGCGCTGTATGTCATTAAGGTTTCAGTGCAGCTATGAGTGAGGATGAAACAAATCCACATGTATTATTTGCCATGTAGTGTGTCTTGATTCCATCTGTTCGATGTGTTTTCTGGGATGTTCAATCAGTGTTGGTCTGCTGCCAATATTTGCTTCATATTGCATTATATTCTAACATTACAAGTCACATCATTCCTAACACCATCCATACCCTTTTTTGTCAATCTTTGCATGTTTGTTTGTTTTAGTAATGTTTATAGTAAACTAGTTTTTCTTTGAAAGAAACCTAGCTGAATTATTTCTAATACTAAGACGGATACTGTCTGAAACCTATATAATTATCTGTAGCATTACCCTGGTTAAAGTTTTAATTTATGGAGACCATGAAGGAGTGGGACTAGAAATGAACTGGTGCACACCTCAACACTGGAGGTAAAACTTCCCAAACATATTTGAAAATCAAGCAGTGGGGGAGAGGAATTTTAAAACAGTCACCATCAGGGATAAAGTAGTGGGAGAACAATTATATCTAAATGTTGATACATCTTTAGCATCAGGCCTGCATATGTGGAGGCGATGGCCTACTGGTGTTACTGCTGGACTGTTAATCCAGAGGCCCAGATAATGTTCTGGGGACCATGGCAGATGATGAAATTTGAAGTCAATAAATATCTGGAATTATGAGTCTAATGATGACCATGAATCCATTGTCGATTGTTGGAAAAACTCAGCTGCTTCACTAATGTCCTTTAGGGAAGGACATTGCCATCCTTATCTGTTCTGGCCAACATGTGATTCCAGACGCACAAAAATATGGTTGACTCTTAACTGCCCTTTGGGCAATTAGCGATGGACAATAAATGCTGCCTGACAGCGACATCCTCATTCCCTGAAAGAATAATAAAAAAAATTCCCAGAATCCTAAAAGAAGTAGCTTCAGCGATAGTAATGTATGGATTATAATCTTCCAAAATTCCTTAAATTCTGTTAGACTGCCAAATAGCTGTTGTTACATGTTTCTTTGTGAATGGAAAGACAGACAGCAGAAAACTCTAGGCCAGTTAGACTAAAGTCTGTCACAGGGACATTGTTAGAATCCATTATTAAGGAGACAACACTTAAAACATCATAAAATGATCAGGAAGAGTCATCATGACTCTGAAAGGCAAATTATAGTTAACAAACATTAAGAGGTCTTTGAGGAGGTAATGATAAAGGTGGTTGCAGGGAAACCAATAGATTTAGATTTTTAAAAGTCATTTCATAAGATGCCATTTCAAAGATTGCTGCACAGAATATGAGCTGATACTGGGGTAAGAGTAGCACGGATAAAGAAATGGTTAGCTAACAGGAAGCAGTGATTAGGTATAACTGGATCTATTTTTGCTTTGGTAAACTGTAACTGGTGGAATCCTAGAGGGATCAATGCCGGGCCCTCAACTATTTATAACCTACATCAATATCTTGGATGAAGGGATTGAATGTATAGTTGCATTGAATCAATGGTTGTTAATTTTGGTGTTGGCACAAAAGTAGATAAGAAAGTATGTTTTGAAAAGGGGGCAAAGTGATCCAGACTGTTTAACTGAGTAGGTGAAAATTTAGCAGATTGATTGTAATGTGGGAAAAGTGAACTCATTCACTTCAGGAAGAATAGAGTAGTACACTAAACAAATAGAGATATTGTAAAACTCAATGATGCAGTGGGGTAGGTGACCTTGTACATGATCACATATGAGAATGCAGGTACAGCAAATACACTTTTGGAAAAGTGGATGGAATATTCACCTATTCCATTCCTCTTGTAAGAAATAAAAATGAGAACGTTTTACTGTGGCTGTAAAAGGCAAATGTGAGACGGGAATACAGTGTATAGTTTTGGTCTGTAGTTTTGCAGAGTGAAATATGAATGGAGGAGCAGAGGGATCTCTGGGTTCATGTCCACAGTTCCCTAAAAGCTGCCACTCAGGAGGATAGAGTTGTTAAGAAGGTGTATGGTGTGTTAGTTTTCATTAATAGAGGGATTGAGTTCAAGAGCCGTGAAGCTGTGCTCCAGCTAAACAAAAGCCTGGTTCGGCCACATCTGGAATATTGTATCCTGGTCGCCTCATTACAGGAAAGATGTGGAAGCATTTAAAAAGGTGCAGAGGAGATTTACAAGGATGTTGCCTGGAATGGAGGGAAGGCCTTACAAGGAAAGGTTGAGAGAGCTAGGGCTTTTCTCTTTAGAATGATGAAGGATGAGAGGTGACTTGATAGAGGTGTACAAAATGATCTGAGGTATAGATAAAGTGGACAGCCAGAGACTTTTTCCTAGGCTGGAGGTAGCTATTATGCATGGACATAGTTTTAAAGTGAGTGGAGGTAGATACAGGGGAGACGTCAGAGGTAGGTTCTTTACTCAGAGCGTGATAGGAGCGTGGAATGCATTGCCAGAGAGGGTAGTGGAGTCTGCCTCAGTAGGGGCATCTAAGTGGCTATTAGATAGGCATGTGGATGATGGTATAAGGTAGGGGTTAGATAGACCTAGGATTAGGGTAAAAGTTTATGCGCATGACATTGTGGGCTGACTGTCTGTACTGTTCTACATTCTAAGTTCTACGTTCTAGGAGAAGTTCAATGAAGGTTCAATTGACTCATTTCTGGTATGAAAAGCTTTCCTTGTGAAGATGAAGTTGAACAGGTTGGGCTTCTAGCCACTGGATTTTTGAAGAATGAGAATGATCTTATTGTAACATACAATATCCTGAACAGATTTGAAACAGTGGATACCATGCGGATAGTTCATTTTGTGAGGAGACTAGAATTAAGGGACCCAGATTAAGAACAGGCTGCCTTTTAAGATGTAGTTTTCCCCTCAGGTTATTGGCGTATAGAACTCTCTTCTCCAGGAAGCGAGAGAGGCCGGTATTTGAATTTATTCGAGGTAGTTGAAGAGATTTTTGATAGATAAAGAAGTTTGAGACTTTGGGGGCAGGTAAGAAAGTGAAGTGGAGTTCTCAACCAGATGAATCATGATCTTACTGAATGGTGTAACAGGCTTGAGTTGTGACTATCTTGAAGACCCAAGTTCCTGTGACAAACCACTTAGAAAACCTGCAATGATGTATCATTCTCCCAAGTCAAGGCCTATTAAACGTTATTGAACCTGAATTAATAGCTAATACCCTGCAGCTGTTGCTATTTTTTTTGGAAATTACTGCCTTCTGTACAGCTCTGTCGGTATACCTAACACATGCCCATCCACTCCACAATAGATTGTAGTGAATCAAGAAACCGTTCACCACCACTTCTTCAAGGGTGATTGTGGATGGAAAAACAAATGCTAGTTTAGCCAGTGACCTCCACTTCCCGTGAATAAAAAAACTTGTCCATAAGCCTGTCTTTCCAATCCAGTTCTAACATTTTTAATTAAAACCCACTTAGTTCAATTTCTCTAAATATTCAATTATAGTTGTAACTTTTTGTGGCATATTACTTGCCATATACTGGGAAAGAGTTTTCATTTAACTGCATGGCTTTTCAGGGCAATTTGCCAAAATTTGCTGAACTAGATCATAGATCATAGAATCCCTACAGTGTGGAAACAGACCCTTCAGCCCAACAAGACTACATTGACCCTTGTCTACACCCACCCAGACCCATTCTGAAAGGGACAGACGTGGGTTAAATGAGTGGGCAAAGATCTGGCAAATGGGGCATAACTTGGGAAAATTTTTTAAATTGTGCATTTTGACAGAATAAAAAAATTATCTGAATAGTGAGATGTTGAAGAGGTTTGAGATGCGGAGACATCTGGATGTGCTTATGCATGAATTATAGAAGGTCAATGTGCAGTATGGCAAGCAATCAGGAAAGCAAATAGTATGTTACATTTTATTGTGAGGGGAATTGAATACATGAGTAGGTAAGTTATATTTGTTATACAAGGCATTGATGAGACCACCTCATGGAGTACTGTGTACATTACTGATCACCAGACCTACAGTAGAATGTTAATGCTTTTGGAAGTTCTCGAAGGATTTACTACTAACTCAACTAGAGTTGAGGCTTAAAATCAGATCAGCCTTAATCTTGAATGGTGGAGCAGGTTCCAAGGGCCAAGTAGCCTATTTGTGTTCCTTGTTTCTATGTTCAGATCTACCATTTTTTTAACTACTCACCTAAACTGTCCATATTCTTCTGTAGACTCTGTCATCCTCACCACTTTCCCTTCCACATAGTTTTGCATTATCCTCAGATTGGTGATATTACACTTATTGCTGTCATCCAGGTCATTACAGTATGCTATAAATAATTATGGAACCAGTAATGTGGTACTTCAGTAGTTACAATTTACTAACCTGAAAATGTCCTCCTTATCCCAACTCTCTTACAGAAACACAGAAAGTAGAAGCAAGAGTAGGCCATTCAATACAATCATCGATCATTCAACTCAATACCCTATTCCTGCTTTCTCCCCATGCCTTTTCATCCCTTCAGCCCTAGGAACTAAATCTAGAAATTAATTTCATGGAAACATTGAGTGTTCTGGTCTCAATCCTTCTCTATGGGAGGAAATTCCACAGGCTCTGAACTCTTGTGGGTGAAGATAATTTCCCCCCCCCCTCATCTCAGTCCTAAACGGCCTACCCAATATTCTTAAACTGTGTCTCCCAGTTCTGCACTCCCAGTCATCAGGAACACCCTCCTGCATTTACCATGTCTATTGGTAAGCCAGTCCTCTATCTGTGCTCATATTCTACTCCAAACCCATGGTCTCTTGTTTTATTCAGTAGCTTAATTTGCTACCTTATTGTTTGTTCTTCAGAAATCCAAATATATTCATCTACTTTGTTTCCCCTTGATCTGTTTTGCATGTTACCTCCTTAAATATATATCTAAATGTTGTTCTGTTACATCCTTTATAACAGAATAACATTTTTTTCAATAACAGATGTTAAGCCAACTGGCCTATATAGTTACCAGTTCTTAGTTCCCTTCCTTTTTGAATAAAGGTGTTACATTAGCAGTTTTCCAATCCTCTGTGACTTTTCCAGAATCTTGGGATTGTTGGAAGATCATTACCACTGCATCCACTGTCTTTCTATTCATATTGTACACTCTTTCTTTCGATTTGAAACTATCCTTAACTTCCTTGGCTAACTATGGTTAACCTCTATCTAGAATCCTCCTTCCTCATTAGGATGTGAGCTATGAACAATTTTTTTAAATGTCTGCCTTTTTTCGTTAACCTTCTTTTCTGCTAAACTCATTTCCTAGTCCACTCCAGCTAACTCTGCCCTCATTTCTTTGTAATTACCTGTGTTGAAGTTTCACACAACTTTTTCCAAGCCATGATTTTCCGCTCCCAAACTAAAGTTTACAATGTTACAGTCACTGTTGCCTCGGGGATTTTTACTTAGCGGATCGTTTATTAAATGTTCCTCATTACTCATAAACGGCCATTAGGATATTCTTGATCTGGTATTATTTACACCATACTGTTCTTGGAAACTGTCCCAAATACATTCTATGAATTTTTTGTTGTGGCTACTTTTGCTAATTTGATTTTTCCTACCTATATGCTGATTAAAGTCAGCCGTGATTAATGTACTGCCTTTTCTACATGACCTAATTAGCTCCTGTTTTATTGTCTGTTCCAATGTCTAACTACTGTTAGGACTTGATAGAATATTATCCTTTGTGTCATCTTCCCTTTGTTATTCCTTACCTCCAGCCAAATGGATTCTATATCTTCCAGTCCATGATTGTTTCTTGCAACACCCCAACACCCTTACCTTCCTGCTTGTCATTTTAACAGATGGCATCTCCTTATAACCAAGTCTCCATAATGGCTATAAAATTGTACCCATTGAGTTTTAATGGTGCTATTGATCCATTTATTTTGTTGCTACTACATGACATACCACGTGACAATAAATGAACTGATGGTACGAATGGAGTTTACTGGGTAGGATCTTCTAGCCATTATCAAGATACAGTTGTGCTTAAGTGCAAGCCACAGACAAAAACAACTTCTCAAACCATTCTAATTTTGAGTGCAATTTGTACCTTCATTATCGATTACAGCTAAAGTATAAATTCTTGACCATCATAGTTTTATAATGATTTAACTTCTGTAATAAGTGGGGGGAGGGTTTATTGTCACTGCGACAGCCACTCCATGAGTATTTTTCACATTTTATGGAACCACTTCTAACTTGATTCAATATTCAGCATTCAGAGTTGTCTCAAAGGGTACTATGCTCTAAACTGTTATGGGCTAGGTTTGTACAAGCATTGCAAAAGAATAATATGATTAAAAGAGATGCTAAATCTTAGTCTATTTCAACAGAGCAACAGAGGCAAATTTTTTGAAAATTGTTTTCTTAGTATGATGCAAAATATGTACTTGTTTACCTAACAGTCCTAAAGGAAAAGCAACATATTGTACTTTGATAACACAGAGTGGAGCTGGAAGACGACAGCAGGCCAGGAAGCATCTGAGGAGCAGGAAAGCTGACATTTCGGGTCGTGACCCTCCCAGAACCTTCTGGTCTTGACCCGAAACATCCGCTTTCCTGCTCCTCTGCTGCCTGGCCTGCTGTGTTCCTCCAGTTCCACACTGTGTTATCTCTGACTCCAGCACTGGCAATTCTTACTATCTCTGTATTGTACTTTGAAGCATTTTTATATGAAATGCATTATAAAAACATTTTATTCTCAAAATATTTCATGTTCATTTAGTGACGTATAAGCTGAAATTTCTCTATCTACTTTCAAACTTTTCTGCTAATTTTTGCTTGTTTCCTCCTTTTTCTGTGCGTCTTACTTTCTCTGAAGGCAGGGAATAGTCAGGTAAGCACAATACTTATACGCTTAGCTGCCCTAAAAAACAACACAATGTATCAATTTAATTACTATTTCACTAAAAGGTGATATCGGAAATATTTAAACTATATCCTTGAACATATTTTGACTCTTTAAAATATGAGAGGCATGAAGGAATTATATATTATTGATATCATGATAATTGAAACAGAGCATGATAGAAATACTTAGCAATTCTGGCATAATGTGCAGAGAGAAAGAATTACATTATAGGTTAAAACCGATGGAAGGTCATCAACCTGATGTATTTCACTCTCCTCAGATGCTGCCAGGCCCACTGAGTATTCACAGCATTTTCTGATATCATTTGTAATTTTTCAGCAACTCTAGTATTATACATTTCCGTATTGTCCTATAGGTGCTCCATAGGTTTTATGATTTTAGGTGTCCTCTATGTTTTTACCCAAACTTTGCAAAATAGTTTACAACAGAAAGTTGCCTATTTGATTTCCAGCTTGGCTATAAATTCTCTGGTTTTCAGTGAAACATCCTCAGCAAATCACATTGTTAAATGTCTGCTTATTATCTTCTGTCAAACAGGCTGTGAAGGTTAACTCCAATTATTTCCAGAAAGCTTTCAGACAAAGACTGTTCTGAATGAAATCATCCTTCGTGGAAAGATCTTGCATTGGCTGTTTTAATGTAATCTGGTAGAGTTTATTTTCAGCAGTAGCCTTTGGGCAATCAGTCAGAACTGACGCTAACATCATAACCTGTCCTAGCTGTGAATATTGTACACTGACTTGCCTACAATGTTTCTGAAGGTATAAGCTTCTTTCTAGTAATGCGACATAGCCAGGACTGAGTGTAATGGCACTGTCAATATCTATTGTTTTAGAAACTTTCTTTCCAATACCTGGGCTAAATTTGAACCAGATCCCTGACTTGAGGGTACCTGATCCATTTGTTTTAAAAGGACAACAAGTTCCCCTGGTACCTGGCCAACTTTCATCCCACAATTAGCAGCACCAAATGTAGATAAACCGTTCATACATTATGTTGTTGTTCAGGGGGCTGTGTGTGCCCAAATTAATTGTTGCAAATTCTCTGCCTGTGAAATACTTTAAGACTTTGAGGACAGAAAAGGCTCTATTTAATTCCAGGATATTTTTTTTTCTTTTACAATGAGAGTTTACTAATGACATCTATAAATCTAAGCACAATAGTAAGAATATATAATGGATGTTTCAGGGGAATGGTCTTTGAAGTTATCAGTAGCTGCAATTTTGAACTTCAGTAATTGTCCCATCGTCCTCCCAGGTTAACACAACCATTTCCTTGATTGTCTGCAGTTCTTCTTGGTTTTATTGCAATTCCTCCTTTTGGCTTAACGCTAAAGCTTTGCAAATTAATCCATTTTCATTGTTCTTTCTCTGATAGGCCCAGGGGTATTTATCAACATTTTTAATCACCATATCCCAAGCCTGAGTCCTTGGTCGCTGACAATTGTCCGTTGCTGAACGATCCATGCTTTTGTGCAGTTTGATCCTCTTGACTTGATTTTGCTAATACAAAATAAGAAATTATTTATTTTTTAAAATATAAAATAATACTGAATTATTATGAAAGCATGAATTACATAAATATAACTGTTACATAAACCTCTAACTTAAATGTGGTATGTCAGGGTTTCAGTTTTCACCACTGCCTATGCTGTGATGAGTCAAATAATTTGCTCTAGATAACTAATTTTGTCAAATGAGCAAATTTAAATGATGTCAATTTACCACTGAATGCAGTTGAACAAATTGACTGTAAATTTGCTGAAAATGAAATTGACAAACAGATTCAATGATTGAACACAGTTATTACTTTAAATCTGTTTCAAATCGAACACTTAAGTTTTGGCATATTGCCCTCATCGTATCTAGTGCATTACTACATAAATTATGGAATGCGTACTGTTGCTATTAAGGGATCAGTGACATTAAAAAGAATAAAAGTCTCATTCATCTTTCACTGCGCTCACCTCTTCCACCCTTGGAACAACCATTGAAACATAACTGATATTTACAATACAGAAGGAGGATGCTTGACCCATTGTAAATAATTTTAGCACACCCACTCCTCAGTGGTTATGTGGCAAGTGGTTCAATCCGTAATATCCCTCTGGCTCACTCTCCGTCTTTAGTCAAGCTCCGAATCACCCACAAGTGCTTACTGTTTCTCTTCCTCTCTGAAATGTTTTCATGTTCTTGATCAAAAGCCACAAGACACCAGGTTATAGTCCAACAGGGTTATTTGAAAACACATGCTTTTGGAGTGCTGCTCTTCCTTAGGTGATGAAAGGCCAGACATTACTTCACCTGACAAAGGAGCAATGTTCCAAAAGCTTGTGATTTCAGATAACCTTGTTGGATTATAACCTGTTCATGTGATTTCTGATCTTGCCCACCCCAGTCCAAGACTGACATCTTTACATATTTCTTGTTGTTAAAGATACTGTATAAAAACAAATTGTATAAGAAATCGACTATCAAGGAGCTAAATGTCTAATTTGTTACAATAACATAAATATATTTATTTTTAAATGCATTTAACATAAAATGGGAAAATAGTGTTTAACTTTATTTTCCATATTAACAAATGTATTGAAAGTTGTATAAAAAGTGTACAAAATATAATAACTATTGCTCTTGTCTTGATTGCTGCTGTCAAGAGGGTCAAGGTAATTATATTTTCTGTGTAGTAATTGTGTTTATAAAAGTTAGCACCATCATGCCATAAGTAAATGTATAAAAATGAGAAATACAAATGTGTTCTGGCATCACTCGGGAGAATAAACTATTATGATTGTTATATAGTTGAAGCATATTTCTGTGTTTCATAACTAATTTCAGATAGCATTCTGATTATACTGGCATTAAAATAGCTCCTCATTTTAACTCACACCATTTTAAATTAAATTAAGTTTTAATGAATTCTATACTATAATTTGTCAATAGAATTATTTCTGTACTTTATTCCATCATTCAAAGCTAATGTATTTTATAACACTTTGAAATTTAACTAGGTAGTTTGGGCCAGATTTTCAGAGGATGGGCAATCTTGCACAAATGGGGTCTCTGAGTATACTCGGTTTTACAAAAGAAGGAAACTTCATATTTTGGTGTAGATATTCAGTTCAAGAGTCTCTCAGAAATGAAGGACAGTGCAAAGAACAAAGAACCATACAACACAGGAACAGGCTATTTGGCCTAAGAAGATGGCACTGAATGCCTTTCTAAACCTTTTACCTCTATGTGAGCCGTACCTCTCTATTCCCTGCCTATTGATAGATCTGTCAAAATACCTCTTAAACATTGCTATTGCATCCATCTCCAGTACCTCATCTGGCAGCAGGTTCTAGGCATTTATCACCCTCTGTGTAACAAGAAAACTTACCTCTCACATCTCCTTTAAACTTACCCAGGAAATTGTATTTTCTATTAGGCAATTCCTTTATGTGTGGAATACTCCAAAAGTCTTTATTTAAGTTGGAGACTTCAGAGGGTTTTGATGTAAATTTGATGTAAATTTGATGTAATTAAGATTGACAAGTCGCCAGGCCCGGACCAGATTTGTCCTCGGCTGCTTTGGGAAGCGAGAAATGCGATTGCTTCGCCACTTGCGAAGATCTTTGCATCCTCGCTCTCCACTGGAGTCGTACCTGAGGACTGGAGAGAGGCAAATGTAATTCCTCTCTTCAAGAAAGGAAATAGGGAAATCCCCGGCAATTATAGACCGGTAAGTCTCACGTCTGTCGTCTGCAAGGTGTTAGAAAGGATTCTGAGGGATAAGATTTATGACCATCTGGAAGAGCATGGCTTGATCAAATACAGTCAACACGGCTTTGTGAGGAGTAGGTCATGCCTTACAAACCTTATCGAGTTTTTTGAGGATGTGACTAGAAAAGTTGATGAGGGTCGAGCTGTGGATGTGGTGTATATGGACTTCAGTAAGGCATTTGATAAGGTTCCCCATGGTAGGCTCATTCAGAAGGTCAGGAGGAATGGGATACAGGGGAACTTAGCTGCTTGGATACAGAAATGGCTGGCCAACAGAAGGCAGCGAGTGGTAGTAGAAGGAAAATATTCTGCCTGGAAGTCAGTGTTGAGTGGGGTTCCACAGGGCTCTGTCCTTGGGCCTCTACTGTTTGTAATTTTTATTAATGACTTGGATGAGGGGATTGAAGGATGGGTCAGCAAGTTTGCAGATGACACAAAGGTCGGAGGTGTCGTTGACAGTGTAGAGGGCTGTTGTAGGCTGCAGCGGGACATTGACAGGATGCAGAGATGGGCTGAGAGGTGGCAGATGGAGTTCAACCTGGATAAATGCGAGGTGATGCATTTTGGAAGGTCGAATTTGAAAGCTGAGTACAGGATTAAGGATAGGATTCTTGGCAGCGTGGAGGAACAGAGGGATCTTGGTGTGCAGATACATAGATCCCTTAAAATGGCCACCCAAGTGGACAGGGTTGTTAAGAAAGCATACGGTGTTTTGGCTTTCATTAACAGGGGGATTGAGTTTAAGAGTCGTGAGATCTTGTTGCAGCTCTATAAAACTTTGGTTAGACCGCACTTGGAATACTGCGTCCAGTTCTGGGCGCCCTATTATAGGAAAGATGTGGATGCTTTGGAGAGGGTTCAGAGGAGGTTTACCAGGATGCTGCCTGGACTGGAGGGCTTATCTTATGAAGAGAGGTTGACTGAGCTCGGTCTCTTTTCATTGGAGAAAAGGAGGAGGAGAGGGGACCTAATTGACATATACAAGATAATGAGAGGCATAGATAGAGTTGATAGCCAGAGACTATTTCCCAGGGCAGAAATGGCTAGCACGAGGGGGTCATAGTTTTAAGCTGGTTGGTGGAAAGTATAGAGGGGATGTCAGAGGCAGGTTCTTTACGCAGAGAGTTGTGAGAGCGTGGAATGCGTTGCCAGCAGCAGTTGTGGAAGCAAGGTCATTGGGGTCATTTAAGAGACTGCTGGACATGTATATGGTCACAGAAATTTGAGGGTGCATACATGAGGATCAATGGTCGGCACAACATTGTGGGCTGAAGGGCCTGTTCTGTGCTGTACTGTTATATGTTCTATGTTCTATGTTCTATAAATATGTAATTACTCCAGAAAAGTTAGATTATTAAATACATAATCTAACTCCTCTATATAACTACTAAATTAGCTCTATACTTGCCTGTCACACTCCACCTGTGCTTCATCAAGATCCCCTAAACATCCCAGTCCGGACCTAACAATCCTGCCCTACCTCCCCCATCATATTTGCCCCTGGAATCCTACTCACTTGCCACCTTACCTACTTGGTATGCTACTTATCTGGCAACTAGTCATCTGGCATCCTTCCCCGACACCATTCACAGCTGGCACTCTGGTTACTTGGCAGCCTACCATTTAAACATTTATTGGATATGGGCATCACTGGCTGGGCTAACAATAATTGTCCATCCCCAGTTGCCCTTGAGAAGGAGGTGCTTCTTGAATCACTGCAGTCCATTTGCTGTAGGTAGACCTGTAATGTTGTAAGGGAGGGAGGGAGTTCCAGGATTTTGACCCAGCAATAGTGAAGGAACAGAGAGATAGTTCCAAGTCAGGTTAAGCGGCAACGACATAGGTTGGTTCTTCTTCTTGTAGCTCCTCCTCAGGCATTTTAGCACCAGGTCAGGTTCCTCCAATTGTGCCTCTGATATGGGCGGTGTGTAATACATAGGTGCTCACCTCTTGCACCTGAAGCATCCCAGGAGAAATTAGAGTCCTACAGTCTTACAGCATACAAACAGTTCTTTCGGTCCAACTAATCCACACTGACCATGTTCCCAAACCAAACAAGTCTCACTTGCATGTGTTTGGTCCATATCTGTTCAAACCCTTCCTATTCATGTACTTACCCAAATGTCATCCAAACTGTCCTCTGGAGGTTCATTCCACATGCAAACTACTTCCTGTGTGAAAAGAAAAGGTTGCCTCTCATGTTCTTTGTACATCTGTCTCCTCTCCTTATTTTGAATTCCCAAATCTAGGCAAAAGACCTTTGCTATTCATCTTATCTATGCCCCTCAATTTTGTAAACCTCTATAATGTTACCCCTCAACCTCCTATGCTCCAATGAAAAACATGTCCTGGTCTATTCATCTTATCTTTATAATTCAAACCTTCCATTCCTGGCAACATCCTGGTAAATCTTTTCTGAATCCTCTCATTTAACTAGACATTTATTTTGGTTCTGATTTGGATGTTGCTAAGCAATTTAACTGATCCAAGCCAAATGTAGGCTTTCCAGGGTGTGCATTGTCCTGGATACCAGCATATGAGTTCTTTTACTCAGTTCAAGTCTATTGAGGCATTTTTGCTGTCTTGAGTCAACATACCAACAGCAACTATAATGCCTCCCTGGCCCAAATTCTGAGGAAAATGTTAACAGTTTGGCCAAAGCTTAGCTTTGTTTTTGGGTTTTGCTGTGGGTTGACCTAGAATCCCTCTGTTCAGGATATGTCCTGAGTGAGAATATGAAATTCCCTTCACTCGAGTGGTATTCCCCAAGCTTAGCCAGACTGCCAAGCGTATCCACTTCTATCAAAATACCCTGCAACTCATATGGTCCACTTGCTGCATTTTCCTATGATAAAGCCAGTTGTGGTGTCTGTTTGAAGTCCAGTAGGGCTTCAGCTAGTAAGTACTTTTGCATGATTACATCATTAATCCCACATGTGAAACCATCTTCCAGCATCTCATTAAGGGTGAAACCAATGTTACATGCCACTGCCAGCCATCATAACCTAGTCAAAAATCCCAATATGGATTCCTGTTGTTCCTCAATTGCTGAGTAAAATCGATAGAGTCTCAGAAGTAGAAGATGCTTGCATTCTTAATATTCCCTAACTAAATCCGTCAACTCTTGAAAGGCTTTAGCATCTGATGCCTCAGGGAAAGTTAAGCTTCTAATAACTTAAAAAAAAAGCTGTGGGTCCACAAACTGTCAGGAGAATTACTCTTTGCTTTTCATCCGTCCCAATATCATGTGCCCATTAAAAAACACATACTTTACATATTCTGGGTCCAGTCTTTGACAGCGGGATCAAACAAATCAAGCTTGCCAAATAATAGCATTATGTCAGAAAGGCCTATCCCAATTCAAAGACGACTCTTGTGAGCAAATTTCATCCAGAGTGTAAAAACCGAAAGAACTGGGGATGTTGTAAATCAGGATCAAAAACAGAAGTTGCTGGAAATACTCAGCAGATCTGGCAACATCCATGAAGAAAAAGTCAGCGTTAATGTTTCGGACCCAGTGAGAACTGATCTGACCTTGTTACAATCACTGCACAGGCCTTGCTGCATTAGGACATGGACTGCGACAGAATCTTAGGATTTGAAAATGGTACTAAACATTGTGCAATCATCAGCAAACATACCCCCTTCTGACTTTATAATGGAGGGAAGGACTTTGAATAAGCAGTTGAAGATGGCTAGGACGTTACCCTGAGGAACTCTTGCAGCAATGTCCTGGAGCCTAGATGACTGCCCTTCAACAATTACAACCATTATCTTTGTGCCAGATATATCTCCAAACTATGGAAAGATTTCCCAGTTATTCCCATCGACTCCAGATTTGCTAGGGTTCCTGGGTGCCACACTTTCAAATTATGTCTTGATGTTAATGGCAATCACTCTCACCTCGTCCCTGGAATTCAACTCCTTTGTCCATGTTTGAACCAACAAAGCAGAGTGGCGCTGGTGGAACCCGAACTGAGCATCAATGCGCAGGTTATTTTTATTGCTAACTCAGAGCTGCTGGGCAGCACTGAAGATGACACTTTCCATTGCTTTCCTGATGATTGAGAATAGACCGATGGGGCATTAATTGCCTGGGTTGGATTTGTCCTGCTTTTTGTGTACAGGTCATGGTGGGCAATTTTCCAAATTGTCAGCTGCTAGCATTGTAACTGCACTCAAATAGCTTGGCTAAAGGTGCTGCAAGTTCTGAAACAAGTTTTCTGTGAGATATTGCCTCTGTTAGGAAAATCTGGTCTTGTGTGCTTTAAATAAAAGTGTATTGTACACCCAAAGGTTTTCTAAGTATTTGATATTTTCTATCTTAATCATAAAATTCAATGCTTTGATTAACATGAAAGCATCTTTTCAGTCAAGCAAGCAGCGTGTTTTTCGTTCCAGAGAGCTTATGCAAGTTCATTTAGGTTCCAGTTCTTGAGTATGACATAGCCTGCAAGCTACATTCTTTAACTAAAGTGTCAAAAATATTCTGGTAGATTTGTGTCAACAGCCTAACATAGTTGAAATAATTCAACTGGCTCATGATGTCCGTGTTACAGTTCTAGAGTTAGCAATGGTGAATCGTTACACTTACTCCCTTGCGCATATTTTCTTAATTCATGCAAATTAGAAAAGTGCCATTACATGGTTTTTATTATGATTTCTCTGATAAAAACGATTATCTTAAATAAAAAATTGCTGTATCACAGATCAGGTAATTTAACTTTGCAATGTGCAACTATGCTCAACATAGCTCAAAATTTGCAAGGCCCATTCTAAGTTTTACAAAATGATATTTTTACTAATGTTGTTCTACTTTATGTACTTTGCAACTGAGCCATAGCTTTTTTTAATGATAAACTCCAAATTAGAACGTTTAGTGTCTGAGAAGTTAAGTGGTAAATATTTCCTTTGAAGCAGGAAAATTCATTAAAGTGCAATTTTGTAAAATAAAGATTTTGTTTTGCTTTGGCTGTTTAATCTTAAATTGAAATTATCTATATAACACAGACAGCATTTGAGCTCTGCATGTTCCCTATTTTTATGGTTTCTCCTGTTGAATTTCTGTATTCCTTCCAGTGCACTTAGAAATACTTCACTAAAAGCAAATATTTTATGCACAATTCCAATGCAAACATGTTTTGTTGCTTGAAGCTTCTGCAGCTGAGGATAAGTCTGTGCTCTGAGTTGTAAGTGTATAAATAAGTCTTTAATGGAATCGGTGACAGACGGGCTTTTCTTATTCACAGTTCTTTATTTCAGACCACCTGTTAGTAGGGCACTGCCTCAGCCTGAGAAACTGCAAACAAATAATGTTGGGAAGAAAAAGAAACCTATTGAGGTAAATACTTAAAAGTTAATTTTTAGAAAGAATAATGCATGCTATATTAGAGGAGTTTAGTGAATGGAGAAATTAAGAAGAACTTTGGAGAAGCATGTTTGAGCTCCCATTGTTATGAACACAATTGAACGAAGTTTTGGGGTGGGGGAGTTGAGAGAAATGTAGTTGTGAGGAGGAACTAGTACTTTCTGATAGAATTCAAAAACTACATCTAAAGCAGATCAGAGCCAAAACAGTTCAGTCAGAAAATTACAATGTTAGCGAAAAAGAATACCTATGGGGCTAGAAGGGAAGTTTAAAAACCTTACCATTCTGCAAAAGGGAAGATAAAATGTCATGCTTCTGTATGCAGGCTGAAGGAAGGGAAAGCTGCTGCTTACTTGAAACAATATGCTTACCAAAGAAAGCAGCAGTGAAGGAGGGAGCAAAATAGTGTGTACCTGTATGACCAGCCCAGATATGGCAGCTTAACATAAGGAAAAAGTCTAATAAGCCTTCTGCGAAACACAAAGGGACTAATTCCATGTTTTCACCACCCATTGTGTTGAAAAATTGTGGTCTGATTTCATTCCTAAGTGGTCTAGCTGTAATTTTAAGGTTATTTCCTCATGTTTCACCAGAAGAGAGATTATTTATGTCCACACTACTGTAACGCAAGGATTTTAAACACTCCTATTGGATTGCCCAGCACCATTCATCCTGTAAAAAATCAAGGAAATTCAAGTCAGTTTTGTGCAACCTGTCTTTGATATTTAACCATTTAACCCCAAAAGAAGTGTAAAGCTATATTGCGGCATTTCAAATCATTCCAGCTCGTCAGCATTCTAGTCCGAATACTTATTGCATGCTTGGTTTCCAGAAAAATCAGCGCTGATACTTAAAGCTGGTGTTTTTTTTCTCTCTACAAGTTGTGGTGAAGAGAAGAAATAATTGGTCAGGTTGGCACTAGGGAGATAGTTGCCCACTTCTCAATACCTTGAATTAAGGAATGGGCAGGATGGTCTATGGTCTGTCGTCCTGGCCCATGGCCAATCAAGGTCCTTAAATGAACAATTAACGAGTGGTCTGCTTACCACCAGCCTGTTAATTATATTCCTAGCAAGTAAGAAACATGGTAGTCTCCGAGACCACTCTGACATGGTATCCAGTTCGGTGTCAAGTTTGGGGATGGGGGCTACATTTGCCATTATGTGTTGGCCACTTAAAACCCCCTCCCAGCCTTTGCCTCTGACTCTCCTGACCCCCTACCCCTCCACCCA
This sequence comes from Stegostoma tigrinum, assembly GCF_030684315.1. NCBI lineage: Eukaryota > Metazoa > Chordata > Chondrichthyes > Orectolobiformes > Stegostomatidae > Stegostoma > Stegostoma tigrinum. Next base: position 31,574,102 of record NC_081363.1, read on the forward strand.
GAAGAAAAATCTCGTCTTCCCACTGCTCCTGGTTGTCAGTGCTCCTGCTCAACCAGTGGCCTTGGCCTTCAATGTGGTACTGTTGATCACAGTGCTGCCAGCCTCTGGCCAGCAGCTTCAAGCTACATGGGACATCCCAGACTTGACTGGCTGGGAAGCCCACTGGCTCATCACTAATTGATACCTGATCCAGTGGGACTTGTCGTTCATGGGGATGGGTTATCTCACCCCCATGCTTAGACCAAAATATGTGTGCATTGCACTCTCTGAAATGTTCTCTTTCATGTATCTGGGTGTAAGTTTCTGGAAATTTATTTTCCATCTAGGACCTCTCCTTGGCATTGGCATTTGGATATCGTGGTAATGACTGCCGAAACAATGTACATTATTTAAATGACGGCACTGATATCATTTACCACACAGCATCGATTGGAATTGTCCACAACATTGCAACAGGTAGAATATTCATATGCTATTTAAAATATTTTTACACGAAATATTTTTATAACAAAGTTCATTTACTTCAAAAATATGGGTATTTTGCATGCAAACATGATACAGCTGTGTGGAAGTTAGCAGCTAAGGTTAAAGATAATCCAAAGAGATTCTACAAGTACACTAAGAGCAAATAAGGAGAGAATTGAGCTTCTTAAAGATCAACAAGGACATCTATGTGTGGAACCACAGGAGATGGCAGAGATACCAAACAAATATTTTGCATCAGTTTTTATTGTGGAGAAAAAAATGGATGCTAGGGAATTTAGGGAAATATTTATTAATGTCTTGAAAACAGTCCACATTACAGAAGAGGAAGTGCTGGAGGCCTTAATAAAACATAATGGTGGAAAATCTCCAAGACCTAATCAAGTGTGTCCCAGGCATTGTGGAACTTTGGGAGGAAATTGCATGGCCCCTAGCAGAGATATTTGTATCATCTACAGCCACGGGTGAGGTGCCAGAGGATGGGAGTATGGCTAGTGTTGTGCCTTTATTCAAGGAAGGCTGTAAAGAGAGGACTGGGAACTGTAGATTGTTGACTCTATATGTGGTGGATAAGTTGCTGAAGGTGAGTCTGAGAGTAGGATTTATATGCATTCAGAAAAGCAAATACTGATGAAGGATAGTCAGCATAACTTTGTGCATGGGAAATCATGTCTCACAAAACTTGATTAAGTCTTTTGTGGATGTAACCAAAAAGTTTGAGGGCAGAGCGATAGATGTTGTCTGCACTGACTTTATAAAGCCTTTAACAAGGCTCCACATGGTAGACTAATTGATAAAGTTAGATCACAGGGAATTCAGGGAGACCTTGTCAATTAGACACAAAATTGACTAGATAGGAGACAAAGAGTAGTGGTGGAGTGTTATTTTTCAGACTGGAGGCCAGTGACCAGCAGTGTTCTGCAGGGATCATTGTTAGGTCCACTTTTGTTTCTCATTTATACAAACAATTTGAATTTAGGAGGCATGGTTAGTAAGTTTGTGGATGACATGAAAATTGGTGGTACAGTTGGAAGTAAAGATGGCTATCCAAGATTACAAAGACTCCTTGATCAGTTGGGCCAATGGGCTGAGGCATGGTAGATGGAGTTTAATTTAGATAAATGAGAGGTATTGCATTTTTGTTTTTTTTAAAAAAGGCAGGATTTAAACAGTTAATGGTAGGTCTCTGGAAGTGTCGTGGAACAGAGAGACCTAGATGTTCAGGTACATAGCTCTTTGAAAGTTGAGTCACAGGTAGACAAGGTAGTTAAGAATGCATTTAGCACGCTTGCCTTCATTGTTCAGACCTTTGAGTATAGGAATTGGGATGTTATGTTAACATTGTCAAGGACTTTAGTGTGGCCTCTTCTGGATTCTGTGTACAGTTCTTGTCACCCTGCCACCGGAATGATATCATTAAACACAAGAGAGAGTTCAGAAAAGATTTACCAGGATGTTGCTGGATCTGGAGGGTTTGAGATATAAGGAGAGGCTGGATAGTCTGGAACTTTTTTCATTGGAGTGTAGCAGGTTGGCCTTATTGAAGTTTATAAAATCATAGGTAAAGTGTATAGTGAAGGTCTTTTCCCTAGGCTGGGGGCATTCAAAACTAGAGTGCATATTTTTAAGGAGAAGGGAGAAAATTTTAAAACAGACATAAGGGGCAACTCTTTCTCACAGATAGTGGTTCGTATATGGAACGAACTGGGAGAGGACGTAGTAGCTGCAGGTACAATTTCAACATTTAAGACATTTGGATAATTACATGAATAGGAAAGTTTAGAGGGATATGGGCCAAACACAAACAAGTGGGACTAGTTTATTTTGGGAAATGTAGTCGGCATGCACAAGTTAGACCAAAGGTTCGATGGTGTATGACTGTAATTGGGTAATTGTCTTTTTAAGAAATAAAATCCTAGTGCTGCAACTTTAGTCTGTTTTTTAGCACTGTATATATGGTATCTTATTAATGGATAATATTATTAGTTGATTGACCTCATTTGCATGGCGAACAAACCATCGCCTCAAGAAGGCAGTGAAGAGATACAAAATGGGACCTGTGAAGGCAGATTACTGTGCAATTTTAAATGCTATTATGACATTCCCATCACTTATTCTGTCACTATTTATCCCAGATAGCCAGAATAGGTTATCCTTGAGTCAAGCAAATGTTGTTAATATATTACAATTTGATGTGTAAACCATATTAGCCATGCCAACTCATGTGGGTAGTTCAACACCTGTTCACGTGCTTTTCAAAGTATAATTATCTATCATTAATTTCTGAAAATTTAATAGCTGAAGTCAACTCCTTGTTAGTTTTAAGTACTTTTTCATTGTCCCATATTGCAGGAAAAGCAGGAAGGAGTTGATATTAATCGTGATTATAGGTTGCAAATTTTCCCAAGGCTTTCCTGGGCAGGGTTTGTCTGGAATCTTTGAGCACACAAGTGCACATTGCAACAGAGGACAGCTCAATATGGGCAAAATGCATTAACACAAACATGCCCACTATCAGGAATCAGCATCATACAACATATTTCCCTTAGTATTTCCACCAGTATCAATACTGGATACCAACACCTATGAATTCCTGATATCCACTCTAGAAACAGGAATGTTTAAATGAGACATGTTATCCTAATTGAGAATTCTGCTTGGATAAGTAGACATCAGCTGCAATCCTGGTGTCACTGCTGGGAGTGTCAGATCATAGTTCTGAAGACTTGGAGGATTGGTGGCATGTTCCTTCTAAGGTGTGTCATTACACAACAACCTCAAGGCTCCTATGCACCCAAACACAAATCAACCCTTAAACTGCATGCGTGCAGTCACACAAAAAAAAAGGACCCGAACTTAAGTGATAGGCAGCAACAAAAGAAAACCAAAGGATCATTGGATGGTAGATTTAGTTGATATCTCCTTCTATCATAGAATCCATACAGTGTGGAAAAAGGCACTTTGGCCCAACAACTCCACTCCGACCCTCAGAGCATCCCACCCAGACCCATCCTCCTTACCCCTCTTAATCTACACATCTCTGAACATTACGTCAATTTAGCATGGCCAATCCACTTAGCCTGCGCACCTTTGGACTGTGTGAGGAAACTAGAGAACGCAGAGGAAACCCATGCAGACATGTGGAGAATGTGCAAACTCCACACAGACAGCTGCCCAAGGGTGGGATTGAACCCGGGTCCGTGATGCTGTGAGGCAGCAGTGCTAACCACTGAGCCACCGTGCCGCCCAGTCCAATAAATCCTGTAAACGATCAGAATTACTCCTTTAGGTGCTCACAGTAAATATAGTGCAGCTTTAAATCCGTGAAAATCTTCCCTCATCACAAGGTTGATACAGTTTAAAACTTTGACATTAGTATGAGCTGGAGATGAAAAATGTGCCTTGACAACTGGTTGATTATCCAAGACGCGAGCAATTTTAAATATCAGGTGAAGCAAAGTTGCATTGATTTCTCACAAAAATAAAACCACTCAAGGTTTCCAAAGAAAAGTTGTCAAAATGTGTCACAAACCTTTCTAACTTGATTACGACTCAGCCAGACTGGTTCCATTGGAGAAAGAAATTGCAAAAGGCTGAATTTTGTTTATTTTTTCTGGCTATGTACAGACAGCATATTCAAAAATAAGGGAGATTAGGTAGTTTTGTACGTAATGAGTGCGCTTGACCAAAATAGAGCAATAATGGCTCCTAAGAGACCAGTATTCCTTTTATCCCCCTTCTTGAGGTAACAAACAATTTAGTGTATTTATAATGAATTTTATTTTTTACATTTCAAGAAAAGTTTGAATTAAAGCTTATTTCTTTCACTTGCAATTTACTTTAGGTTTTCAGTCTTTTTATCTTGAACATACAGATGACATCCTGTGCCTCACGGTTAACCAACATCCCAAATTCCAAAAGATAGTAGCAACTGGACAAGTTGGTATGTACAAAGATGATTGAGAGAATATATCACTTATTAACCTGTCCTTGTATTTTTTTTGTCATCTCTTTTGCGACTATCTGAACATCAGATTCTGATCTCATTTAGTTAATCAGAGTTCAAGGCAGTAATTTTCCTTTGGAAAAGAAATAATCCTTCACTGAATATATCGCATTTTGTATTTAGAAAACAACTTAAAGTACAATATTATACTTTATGGTAACATTTGGTTAAAAACAATTTGTACAATTCAGTTCTGTACATTTTAATCAATCTACGAGTGATGGCAATTGCTTTCAGATGCCCAAGTGGAAAGCAGTGGGGTTACCACCCCTAAACTCATTAGCCTCACTACACTTCTCTAACATGGTGCCAGGATGTTGCCAGATATGGAAGGTTTTGAATGAAAGAGAAAGGCTGGAACAGTTTTTATGAGAGAGTGGGAGGTCGAGAGATGACTCTACAGATTCATAAAATCATGAGGGGCGTAGGTAGGGTCTTTTCCCTGGGATGAGGGATTTCAAGACTAGGGGGCACATTTTTAAGGTGAGAGAAGGAAGATTTTAAAAAGACGTGCGGAAGTTTTTTTACAGGGTGGTTCATGTGTGGAATGAACTTCCTGAACAAGTGGTGGATGTGGGCACAATTACAATGTTTAAAAAAACATTGAGACAAGTACATAAATGCAAAACGTTTGGAGGAATATGGGATTAATTTAGTTTGGGATTATGTTAGGCATGGACTGGTTGGACTGCAGACCCTGTTTCCATGCTGTATGACTCAATGCTCCTTATAGCCTAGATAACAAAGTGTAGAGCTGGATGAACACAGCAGGCCAAGCAGCATCTTAGGAGCACAAAGGCTGACATTTCGGGCCTAGACTCTTCATCAGAAAAGGGGGATGGGGAGAGGGTTCTGAAATAAATAGGGAGTGACGGGGAGGCGATTGAAGATGAATAGAGAAGAAGATAGGTGGAGAGGAGACAGACAAGTCAAAGAGGCGGGGATGGAGCCAGTAAAGGTGAGTGTAGGTTGGGAGGTAGGGAGAACGGACAGGTCAAAGGGGCAGGATGAGGTTGGTAGGTGGGAAATGGAGGTGTGGCTTGAGGTGGGAGGAGGGGATAGGTGAGAGGAAGAACAGGTTAGGGAGGCAGGGATGAACTGGGCTAGTTTTGCGATGCAGTGGGGGGAGGGGAGATTTTGAAGCTTGTGAAGTCCACATTGATACCATTGGGCTGCAGGGTTCCCAAGCGGAATATGAATTTAGCTGTTCCTGCAACCTTCGGGTGGCATGGCTGTGGCACTGCAGGAGCCCAGGATGGACATGTCGTCTGAGGAATGGGAGGGTGAGTTTGAAATGGTTTGTGACTGGGAGGTGTCGTTGTTTATTGCAAACCGATATTCTGCAAAGCAGTCCCCAAGCCTCCGCTTAATTTCCCCCATGTCGAGGAGGCCACAACGGATACGGGGGATACAGTATACCATATTAGCAGATGTGCAGGTGAACATCTGCTTGATGTGGAAAGTCATCTTGAGGCCTGGGATGGGGGTGAGGGAGGAGGTGTGGGGTCAGGTGTAGCACTTCCTACGGTTGCTGGAAATAGTGCTGGGTGTGGTGGGGCTGGAGGGGAGTGTGGAGCGGACAAGGGAGTCACAGAGAGAGTGCTCCCTCCGGAAGGCAGCTAAGGGTGGGGAGGGAAAAATGTCTTTGGTGCTGGTGTCGGATTGTAGATGGTGGAAGTGTTGGAGGATGATGCGTTGTATCCGGAGGTTGGTGGGGTGGTATGTGAGGACGAGGGGGATTCTCTTTTTGTGGTTATCGCGGGGACAGGGTGTGAGGGATGAGTTTCGGGAAATGCGGGAGACACGGTCAAGAGCGTTCTTGACCACTGCAGGGAGATGTTGTGATCCTTGAAAAACAAGGACATCTGAGATGTGTGGGAGTGGAATGCCTCATCCTAGGAGCAGATGCGACAGAGGCAAGGAATTGGGAATAGGGAATGGCATTTCTGCAGGAAGGTGGGTGGGAGAAGGTGTATTCTAGTGTAGCTGTGGGAGTCAGTGGGCTTGAAATGGGTATCGGTTTCTAGGTGGTTACCTGAGATGGAGACGGAGGCCCAGGAAAGTGAGACAGGTGTTAGAGATGGTCCAGGTTGGGATGGACGGTGTTGGTGAAGTGGATGAACTGTTCGAGCTCCTCATGGGAGCACGAGGCGGCGCCAATGCAGTCATCAATGTAATGGAGGAAGATGTGAGGTTTAGGGCCAGTGTAGGTACAGAAGAGGAATTGTTCCACGTAACCTACAAAGAGACAGGCATAGTTTGGGTCCATGCAGGTACCCATGGCCACCCCCTTTGTCTGTAGGAAGTGGGAGGAATCAAAAGAGTAGTTGTTGAGGGTGAGGACGAGTTCGGCTAGTCGGATTAGGGTGTCGGTGGAGGGGGACTGATCAGGCCTGCAGGACAGGAAGAAGCGGAGGGCCTTTAGGCCATCTGCATGGGGAATGCAGATGTATAGGGACTGGACATCCATAGTAAAAATGTGGTGTTGGGGACCGGGGAATTGGAAGTTCTGGAGGAGGTGGAGGGCGTGGGTGATGTCACAGACGTAGGTAGGGAGTTCTTGGACCAAGTGGGAGAAAATGGAGTTGAGATAGGTGGAGATGAGTTCAGTGGGGTAGGAGCAGGCAGAGACAATGGGTCGACCAGTGCAGGCAGATTTGTGGATTTAGGGAAGGAGATAAAAGCAGGTAGCGTGGGGTTGGAGGCTGTGGGTGGGAGGTTACCTGAGGTGATGAGGTTGTGGCTGGTTTGGGAGATGGTGGTTTAGTGCTCGGGGATGAACTCATGATCCGGGGGGCGGTAGGAGGTGATGTCGGAGAGTTGGCGCTTGGTCTCCACAATGTAGAGGCCAGTGCGCTGTACTACAACTGCGCCTCCCTTGTCCGCGGGTTTTATGGTGAGGCTGGGATTGGAGCGGAGGGCTGCACCTTCTGTGGGAGAGAGATTGGAGTGGGTGAGAGGGGTGGAGAGGTTGAGGCGATTGATGTCTCAACGGCAGTTGATGAGGAGTTGAGGGAGGGTAGGAGACCTTGGGATGGTGTCCAGGAGGAGGGGGTATGTTGGGGGCAGGAAAATGAAGGGGGTGGGCAAGGGTGCCTCATGGGCCCAAGCTATGCCTGCCTGTTTATAGGTTACGTGGAACAATCCCTCTTCCGTACCTACACTGGCCCTAAACTCCACCTCTTTTTCTGTTACATTGATGACTGTATTGGCACCGCCCCGTGCTCCCACGAGGAGCTCGAACAGTTCATCCACTTCACAACACCTTCCACCCCAACCTGGACCATCTCTAACACCTGCCTCACCTTCCTGGACCTCTCAGTCTCCATCTCTGGCAACCACCTAGAAACTAATATCCATTTCAAGCCCACCGACTCCCACAGCTACCTAGAATACACCACCTCCCACCCACCCTCCTGCAAAAATGCCATCCCCTATTCTCAATTCCTTCACCACCACCGCATCTACTCCCAGGATGAGGCATTCCACTCCCATGCATCGCAGATGTCCTCGTTCTTCAAGGGCCGCAACATCCCCCCTGCAATGGTCAAGAATGCCCTCGACTGTGTCTACTACATTTCCCGAACCTCATCCCTCACACCCCGTCCCCACAATAACAACCAAAAAAAACCCCTCATCCTCACGTACCACCCCATCAACCTCCGGATCCAATGCATCATCCTCCGACACTTCCGCCATCTGCAATCCGACCCCACCACCAAAGACATTTTCCAACACCACCCTTATCTGCTTTCCGGAGGGACCACTCTTTCCGTGACACCCTTGTCTGCTCCACACTCCCCTCCAGCCCCACCACGCCCGGCACTTTCCCCTGCAACCGCAGGAAGTGCTACACTTGCCCCACACCACGTCCCTCACCCCTACCCCAGATCTCAAGATGACTTTCCACATCAAGTAGATGTTCACCTGCACATCCACCAATGTGGTATACTGCATCCGCTGTACCCGGTGTGGCATCCTCTACATTGGGGAAACTAAGCAGAGGCTTGGGGACTGCTTTGCAGAACACCTACGCTCAGTTCGCAATAAACAACTGCACCTCCCATTCACAAACCACTTCAACTCCTCCTCTCATTCCTCAGATGGTCCTGCAGTGCCACAACGATGCCACCCGAAGGTTGCAGGAACAGCAACTCATATACCGCTTCAGAACCCTGCAACCCAATGGTATCAATGTGGATCTCACAAGCTTCAAAATCTCCCCTCCCCCAAATGCGTCCCAAAACCAGCCCAGCTTGTCCCCACCTGCCTAACCTGTTCTTCGTCTCGCCTGTCCCCTACTCCCACCTCAAGCTGCAACCCCATTTCCTATCTACTAACCCCATCCCACACCCTTGACCTGTCCATCCTCCCTGGACTGACCTATCTCCTCCTCACCTCTCCCCTCCCCCCCCCCCCCCACCCCCACCTATACTCATCTTTACTGGTTCCATCCCTGCATCTTTGATTTGTCTGTCTCCTCTCCACCTATCGTCTCCTCTATCCATCTTCAATCCGCCTCTCCCTCTCTCCCTATTTATTTCAGAACCCCCTTCCCCTCCCCCATTTCTGATGAAGGGTCTAGACCCTTTCCTGCTCCTCTGAACCTGCTTGGCCTGCTGTGTTCATCCAGCTCTACACCTTGTTATCTCGGATTCTCCAGCATCTGCAGTTCCTGTTATATCTGGCTCCTTCTCGCCTTTCCCTTTTAATGAGATTTTGATAATTTGCTTTTAATGTGTCCTTGCCTGATTCAATGCCAAATGTTGCTGGTAATAGTCCTGTGAAGAAGCATCTTGGAGTATTTTACTACTTTAAAACCAGTTTATAAATGCATTTTGCCAGGAGACCAGTCTGACCCTAGAAAACCATATGAGATCTCGCAGTCCTGTAGCACCAGTCCCGGAGAGGGAAGACCTGGCCTTAGGAGATGGAGAAATTGAGCAACAAACTGTAAAAATATGAGCACTTTGACTTAAGTAAAACCATTGGACATCAAGCACTGCTGAAACTCTTGATTTGTATCAAGATAACTGCGTTACAACAATATACATTAACATGAGTTTAATCACACAATCTCAACGAATTTTGTCCTTTACCGTCATAATTTGTAGAATATAATTATTAGGTCTCTCTTCTTAACCTGTCCTCAAGAAGAAAAGATTCTACTTTTATACAGCACCTTCCACATCCTTGTATTATCTCAAAGATCTTCACAGATTACATGTGACTTCGTAAAGTGTAGGTGTTGTTATGTTGACTTCTGTGGCAACCGGTTTGCACAGGCACATTCTACAAACAATAAAGGAGATCAAACATCAGATCTACTTTAGTTTGGTTTGATGATGTACACTGGCCCAAAGAGTCTCAGCTGCTTTTAGTGTTCGGTGATATTCTATGCCCAACTGAATAGGTGCTTGGTTTACTATATCCTCCAGAAGATAGCACCTCTGACAATATCACACTGTCTCTGTACTGGGCTAAAATATCAAAGCAAAATATGTGCTGAAGTCCTGGAGTGAGGCACGATTCTCTGACCTTCTCAACAAATGTAAAAGAATTGAGCCAATTTGTCATTTTTCTGTTGCTACATGTCTACTTTTAAAAACAAAAATCCTAATCATTAATTAAAAACTGTAAATTGCAGATGTTGTAAATCCGAAACAAAAACAGCAGGTCTCCCAGCATCTACTGAGAGAAATCAGACTTAATCTTTCAGTGACCCTTCCTCAGAACTGTGGTTTTGTTTCTATTTTTGTTCCTATCCATTAATTGTTCATCGCCTAATGTCATCGATTCATTGTGATGTATGTTAAGCGTTACTTATACCAAGATGCCTAACTTTGCATTAGTATATAGCCTTCATCTCCCTATTAAGACAAACTAAAATCACTGATATAACAAGGTGTGGAGCTGGTTGAACACAGCAGGTCAAGCAGCATCAGAGGAGCAGGAAAACTGATGTTTTGAGCCTAGCCCCTTCTTCAGAACTCAGCCTGAAATGTCAGCTTTCCTGTTCCTCTGATGCTGCTTGGCCTGCTGTGTTCATCCAGCTCTACACATTGTTATCTCAGATTCTCCAGCATCTGCAGTTCCTACTATCTGTCAGACTAATATCAATATTTATTCATACTCTAATCTAAACTTCTTCTGGCATTCGTCTAGAATCCTTAACCGACTACAAATTCTTTCTGTTTATTTTGTAACAAAGTTTTACACATTTATGAAGAATACATTTTTGATTTCATTATGACTGGAGAAAGTTACCCCTACCTTAAAATTTGCAAATTTCATTCATTCCAATGAGCTGCAATAATACCTTTCGAATGCTCAAATCAGTCAGAAACACTATTCTACATTTTTATCTTCCTCTTTTTTTGTTTCCAAATTGTCTTATATTTTAATCACTTTCACAGGTGACTTTCAGTCAACCTGAAGCAGAATTGAACTGTCCTCTTTCTAGCAATGCTTTCAGTCCACTTGCCTGACCTGAAAGATCATCTCCACTTTCAGAAGAATGCTGTCCATTCGGGTTTTCTGGGTCAAAGTAATTTTAAATGGGTTTTTTTGACCATTTCATTAATGTTTCTTATTTGCTGATTACATAGCTGCAAAAGTGATACATTTCTTTATTTCTCAAGTGAATTGGCTAGTTATTTGCTAAGTGTGAACTGTGTATTATTAAAGTGTAGGATGGCTGGCTGTTTCACAGATTTTGTCATACATTCAAAGTTGATGGCAGTAAAATTAGAACCACCTTTTTTTGATCAATCATAAAACACAGTCAAATATAAGATTATTAATTCAGACAGATTTATTTCCTGGAGATGTACAACAATCTGAGATTATTTTAATTGTCTACAGTGTAAGTAAAAATAGTTTCCACTGGATCACCCCCATTGGCCTAGCTGCAATGCAAAAGAGCTGGGGTGGATCATCTGAGCCTGTTCTGTCATTCGTCAAGATGACTAATCTTTTATCTCCACTTCCCCATACTATTCCTGCATCCCTTGCTGGTCAAGAAACTGTTGATCTGTTTTTTCAATATACTTGGTAACTGAGGATCCACAGCTCTCCCAGATCGAGAATTCCAAAGATTCACGACTCTCTGAAGAAATTTCACCCATCTCAGCTCCAAGTGACACATCCTTTATCCTGAGATTCTGGCACTGTAGTGCAACTTCGTCTTGACGAGCTAAGCAACTTTGTTGCATTTTTTGTAACCAAAATGACATGGAAATTATTTTTTGACATATAAGGATATCCAGGAATGTGGTAGCATGCCTAGAACCTTCAATGAAAAATATGTTCACAGGCCTGCAGGTGAAGCTGACATCTGTTTATTGTAACCATTTTGGTGTTTTTTTTTACTGTATGTTTTTAAGTACTGATAGATATCCAGAAAGAGCAACACTAATTCTAAACTATTTCAATTGATACAGCTTATAGTGAAGGCATGCTTTTCAATATTTACCAGTACTTACAGTCTGTTTCACTCTAACTGTGGTTTTTTGTTATTTTTGTTGTTTTTGTATTGTATTTTGTTTCTGTCCTTGGCTGTGATATATCTTAAAGGTGATTCTGCTGATATGTCAGGTAAGAAATCTAAAATATTTGGCCTCCATCCTTCACTTCAAATACATTGCAGAATGTAGCCTATATTTTTATAATAAATAATATTCCCAAGATGCAATAGATTATGCCTGTAAAAGGTTGTATGCCCAAGAAGCATTCACACATCAGAAAAAAGTCGAAGTTTAGTCATTCAGACTGTGGTCACAGTATAAGGATATGGGGCTCACCGTTTACGACTGAGATGAGGAGAAATGTCTTCACCCATAGAGTGGTGAGACTGTGGGAATCTCTGCCACAGAAAGGATAAACCATTGTATATTTTCAAGAAGGAGTTAGATATAGTTCTTCAGGCTAAAAGGTATGGAGAGAAAGCAGGAACACTATACTGAGCTGGATGATGAGCCATGTTCTGTTGAATGGTGGAGCAGGCTCATTGGGCCCAGAGGCCTACTTCTGTTCCTGTTTTCAATGTCTCTGTGTAATTTGCTTAGATTGGTTAATTGTAAATCATGGTTTCCATGATTCATTAAGATCAAATATAATTTCACTGGCATCTTTGGAAGCTAATGCCTCTTATTATTAGTGAATACTATATCCAATTTCCATGTAAGAAGCAGACAGCAATAAGAACCATAATGAGGTTTTTAAATAAATCACTGCTGTTAAGCTAAATCCTGGTTACAATGCTGATAATAAATCAAATAGATTTTGAAGGATTATGTAGCTTCATTGCTTAAAATACATCAAAAGAAAAGTTGAAAGTAAAAGCTGTCTATCACAAAATTTAAGAATTTATTTGAGTACTAACAAATGCTATGCAACGGAAGAGTTAGACCTATGGAATCAAACATGGAACACTGTTACCTTTTGTGAATGCCTTGGGATGTTAAAGATGCTTTATAAGTACAATTTGTTGTGTCCGACTGGTATCGAAATTGCCTTGTTTTTCTATATAAAATAAAACAATTAGGGGAATAGACCCCATGAAGGTGTATAATTGAATATTTTTTGTTGACTGCTTAGTCTGCTATCAATTGCTGTTCATTATCACTCAATTCCTTGCAATCCAAAAGCTTTGATTTGGGAATTGTAAGTCAGCATGCATTGGAGAACTCAAAAACAGGAGGATGTTGGAGCAAGTTGATGAAGCAAGTTATCATGTTTTTGAAAACAATTAGTGTTGATAAAAACAAACTTTAAGGTGTAAAATTATTATATTATTTGGCCTATTGAAACCTGCCAATTTTTCAAATGTCATTGGCTAATGACTCTTCTGTTCCTCTTGGATGTAGTTAGGCAATGCTTTAACAAAACCTGTGCTTTCCTGTTCACTGCATAAAACAATTACCAACACATGACTTAAGCTATTGAACTGAGATGCTCTTTCTAGTTAAACTGGTGATAGGGCTTACAATAAAAATAATGAAATACATCATCATGTTATCTAATACTGTAAAAGAATTGTTATTGCAAAAGTATCACTACATCAAAATCACTTCTAAGTTCTATATTGCATTTAGTTTTCTATTTAGCACTCATTATTTGCACTACTTCCGATGCTAAATGCAGGAACAGCATCTCAAGATTTGAGATTTCATAAAGCATGTAAGAATATGCAAATATAAGATTATTTAAAAATAATTGAAACAAATTTTACATGACAGATGTACTTCCCCAGTGAGTATTTTAGTGATACTTAATGTAGTGAAATAATCAAGTCTAAAATTTTAATTGTACATATTAGGAATTGAAACACAACATTGTCCAAACCGGAGTAAAACACCTTAATTTTAAAAAAATAGTGTTTGTATTTACTATGTTAATGCAGTTTATTCAACTATTATTACAGCAAACCTTCATACACTGTCAATTCAAAATTAATTATTCTGGAACTGAAGATCAGGATGGAATAATAACTCCTTGCAATGGTACAAAAAAATTGGTACCATTTTGTAGATTTTACCACTGATTGTAGTATTTTTTTCCCAGGTGCTGCCCCATTGATTCATATTTGGGATGCTACAACCAAGCAGACACATTCTGTGCTCCGTTGTTACCATTCAAAAGGTGTCTGCTCTGTCAGTTTTAGTGCCACAGGCAAACTGCTGCTTTCAGTAGGGCTAGACCCTCAAAACACCATCACTGTCTGGAGGTGGCAAGAAGGTGAGGTGAAACAAGAGGTTACATGTAAATCATCGTTCCAGTTACCTTTTGATCATTACATTTTCATGAGTCAGCAGATCAGCAATTTTTGAATTTGTAGAAAATAACAGAAGAATACATTTCAAGTGGTTATATTAACATTGTCATATCTTAAATGTCAAAGTTTAAATATTAAAATTTCTAGTATGCTAATTACGAATTGGACAATATTTCAGACTTTTACTTGCATCATTTTTACTGTTTCGTTCCTTTAGGTACCAAAGTTGCCAGTAAAAGTGGTCACACCAAGAGAATTTTTGTTGCAGAATTCAGGCCTGATTCAGACACTCAATTTGTATCAGTGGGAATGAAACATGTGCGGTTTTGGACTTTTGCTGGCAAAGCTCTACAGAGCAAAAAAGGCAATTTAAGTTCAATTGAAGATGCTAGGATGCAAACAATGCTTGCTGTAGCTTTTGGAGCTGTAAGTACTTTCACAATAAAATTGATGCTGACATGGCATGTACATGTGCAGACACGTGTTAGATTTTACTTGAAAGTGAAATCAAATCAAAAGTTAGTCTTTTGTAGATCTTGTAGTAGCCATAAGTACCCTTTGTACCACACTCACCCAGATTTAAAATCTCTCCAACACCTCAAAATAAGCCTTAGGTAACCGTGACTTCAAGTCCCAGTCTGGAAAATTAATAATCTTTTCCTGGAACTTTCATACATCTGAATTTAAATGTTCTGGGCTTCAAATAACCTCTTCAGAGTTTTATTCAAATATTTCTGGCCTAGGACTGTCACTAGACCCTTTACACGAAGCTAATTTAGTGTTAACAAATCTAACCGCCATCTCCCTTTCTCAGGATCACTGTGTTATACTTAAATTTTCATCCAACAATTTCTGTCGAACTGCCTGAAACTGAAAGGTCTTGCTCTCTGCATTATGGGTACTTCCCCAAGCTTAAAGAAAATCAAGTCCAGAAATTTCTAACAGAAACCTTGATGTGCAATTGTTTGTCTTGCTCAAGTTGTTAACACACCTAAGCTACACAAAACACCATTACAAAGAACATAGCACAGTACAGGCCCTTCGGCCCACAATGTCGTGCCGGCAGTGCATTCCACACGCCCACCACTCTGTGTGCAGAACCTACCTCTGACATCTCCCCTATACCTTGCTCCAACCACCTTAAAATTATGCCCCCTCATAACAATCATTTTCGTGCTGGGAATAAGTCTCTGACTATCCACTCTCTCTATGCCTCTCATCATCTCATAAACCTTTATCAAGTCACCTCTCATCCTTCTTCGCCCCAATGAAAAAAGCCCGAGCTCCCTCAACCTTTCCTCATAAGACCTGCCCTCCAGTCCAGGCAGCATCCTGGTAAATCTCCTCTGCACCCTCTGTTCTGAATGCTAGCGCACACAAACTATTTTCTAAGAAATCTTCATGGCAACAGAAATACTCACAAATTAATTAAACTCTTCAGACACACAGAATGTGACAGACAACATGTCATTTGAAATCCAAACTTAAAACAAATGATATTAAATATGTATATATAAGTCTTGATTTATTTTCAGTCACTATATTAAAACCGGTCTGTCATTTTGCAGAATAATTTGACATTCACTGGTACAATCAGTGGAGACGTTTATGCTTGGAGAGAGCATCTTCTGGTCCGAATTGTAGCCAAAGCACATAATGGGCCTGTTTTCACAATGTACACCACATTACGAGATGGCCTAATTGTAACAGGAGGCAAAGAAAGACCGTGAGTAAAATGATACATTGAAAACACATTTATAAATGTTTGGTCTTAAAAAAAAAGTTAGTGACGACCATTTTGAAATGTACAAGATTGACAGATTCACATCTGTTATTGAGACTGGCTAAATTAATTTTAAACATGTTTTCTGTTCTTGTACAACTCTGTGATTTGTATTAATGCTCTGAGCTGTATATCTGTCCACAGTATATAACTTCAAGGCTAGGGTGATGTGAAATTCATTTCAGCAGCCTCACAATATAAACGATATTGTTGAATCAAAACAAGCGGAAGTTGATTTATATTTACCTGAGCATTTCAAAATTCTGACAAGGTGGGGCAGAATGCTCTAACTCCAGGCATATTTTAGGCCCTCATTATGAAGTAAGTCCTGTTGAAGGATTTAAAGGCCTAAGGTACCTTTAAAAGAGAAAGCATTGGCCCAGTGATATCACTGCTAGGCTGTTAATCCAGAGACCCAGACAACATTCTGGGGACCTGGGTTCGAATCCGACCACGGCAGATGGTGGAATTTGAATTCAATAAATATCTGAAATTAAGAATCTAGTCGTGACCATGAATCCATTGTCAATGTCAGGAAAATCCAATCTGGTTCACTAACATGCTTTGGGGAAGGAAACTGCTATCCTTATCTGGTCTGGCTATATGTGACCCCAGACCCACAGCAATGTGGTTGACTCTTACCAGCCCTCTGGGCAATTAGAAATGGGCAATAAATGCTGGCTTTGCCAGCAACACCCTCATCCCATGAATGAATAAATGAAGAAAAAAGAAACACACTATATGAAGCAGTACTTTTGCAACCATTTTAGGAGAACACAAAATGTCCTGTTTCTCCCACAGGACTTCAGGACTTTCACAGAGGTGTGTAAAGATGAACAGAAGGTTACAGCAGTATCACTCCCACTCCATGTGTAAGTTCTGAACAACAATGGTATGGGATGTTTCAGCAACGTGAGAAGCACAACATGAATGTCGAGTAGAGATAATGGGAACTGCAGATACTGGAGAATCCGAGATATGAAAGTGTGGGGCTGGATGAACACAGCAGGCCAAGCAGCAATATAGGAGCACAAAAGCTGACGTTTCGGGCCTAGACCCTTCATCAGAAAAGCTTTTCTGATGAAGGGTTTAGGCCCGAAACGTCAGCTTTTGTGATCCTAAGATGCTGCTTGGCCTGCTGTGTTCATGAATGTCGAGTAGGCTGGATACTATCACCTTCCTTGTAATGACAGACACAAAGTATTCAATTAATACCTTAGTTACAGTCCCTCCCTTCCTCCCTGCGTAAATAACCTTTTCAGTCCCCTAATTGGCCCTACTCCATCTTTTACCACCCTTTCACTATTTAGATGCCTATAGGGTTTTTTGGAACTTTCTTTTACATTAACTGGAAGTCTGTTTTTCAGATTCTGTCCTTATTTTCCTTTGCTTCTTCACTCGCCCCCTGAACTTACTATATTCCGCCTGGTCCTTCATTGTATTATCACCTGACATTTGTCATGAGTACACGTGTTCTTCTTCAATTTAATATTTATCACATCATTGAGGAGCTCTAGATTGGTTTGCCTACCTTTCTCCTTTTTTACCTGCTTTCACTTGTGGGGCATGGACATCGCTGGCTGGCCAGCATTTATTGTCTGTCCCTAGTTGCCGTTGAGAAGGTGGGAGTGAGCTACCATCCTGAACCACTACAGTCCACATGCGACAGGTTGACCCACAATGCCCTTGGGGAAGGAATTCCAGCATTTTTACCCAGCGACAGCGAAGTGTTGATGATATATTTCCACATCAGGATTGTGACTGGCTTGCAGGGGAATTTTCAGACGGTGGTGTTCCCATGTATCTGCTGCCCTTATCCTTCTAGATGGAAGTGGTTGCGGATTTGGAATGTGCTTTCTAAAGATCTGAATTTCCACGGTGGATGCTTGTGATTGTGGTGTCAGCTAAGGGGGCTGCATTGTTCTGGATGGTGTCAAGCCTCTTGAATTTTGTTGAAGCTGCATTCATCCAGGTAAGTGGGGAGTATTCTATTGTGCCTTTGGACAGGCTTTAACAAGTCACGAGATGAGTTACTCACCACAGTGTTCTTAGATTTTGACCTGCTCTCTCAAGAAGAATAAGAGTTAGCATTATTGTCCTATGTACTCCCATGAGTACAGTGAAAGGTTTACAAGTTACCACTTATGGCACCATGTTTGGTAACAATGTACCTAGGTGCAGATTCTTAAGAGGAAAAAAAATAGAACAATAAATAAATAAAAAAGCCCAAAATAAATTTGGAACAAATAGAGAAATGAGAGTTCAGAATAACAGCCCTGCCAATATCAGGTCGTGATGGGCTTCACCCCGAGGCTGGGGGTCTGAGTGCACGCTGTGACCAGGGGTCTGTGCTGGCTTTCACCCCAGACATTGCTGATGTCACCCAAAGACGTGAGGGGGAAAAAGAGGAAAAAGATAAAAGATATGTAAAGAAAGAAAAGAAACACACTGAGCAATCGATCTCTGGCTCAGAAGTCTTACTTCACCGCCACCTTCAGACTTTTATCGTAGCCTTTGTGTTTATGTGATGAGTCCAGTTGAGTTTCTGGTCAATGGTAACCCTAAGGATGTTGATAATGGAGGGTTCAGTAATGGTAACACTTTTGATTGTCTCCTTTTGGAGCTGGTCATTGCCCGACATTCATGTGATGTGAATATTACATGCCACTTGTCAGCCCAAGCACTTGTGAGTCCAATTTATTTGACCTGGATCCATTATCACTTCCTCGAAATTAGCATTCCCTCACTTAATTAATTATTAATCTGGAAGTTTCTAGCACGTGCGCCGTACTGCTGGCAAACTCCGCCCACAAAGATTTTTATTTAATTTGAGTTATTATTGTGTGTATCTTGTTATAAAAATGCAATGAAAAGTGGTGTATAGTGTTGCCACTCTCTTCTCTGACACCGTTTTGAAACACTGAAAAATAAACCAAAACACAGAATATCAAGGCAGAAAAACAAAGAAATAGTGTCAACCTTGTCACTGTTGATATTTCAATGGACATTGCCAATGCAGACACCACCAATGCAGCCAGGCACTGCACTGGCCCAAATTCAACTCCGCCACCATGAGGTAACAAGGCGTAGAGCTGGATGAACACAGCAGGCCAAGCAGCATCAGAGGAGCAGGAAAGCTGACGTTTCGGGCCTAGACCCTTCTTCAGAAGTGGGGGGGGGGGGGGGGGGGGGAGGGGATTCTGAAATAAATAGGGTGAGAAGGGGAGGTGGTTAGAAGATGGATAGAGGAGAAGATAGTTGGAGAGGAGACAGACAGATCAAAGAGGCGGGGGTGGACCCGGTAAAGGTGAGTGTAGGTGGGGAGTTCGGGAGGGGATAGGTCAGTCCAGGGAGGACAGACAAGTCAAGGGGGCAGGATGAGGTCAGTAGGTAGGAGATGGGGGTGGGGCTTGAGGTGGGAGGAAAGACAGGTTAGGGAGGAGGGTTTGAGCTGGGCTGGTTTTGGGATGCGTTTGGGGGAGGGTAGATTTTGTAGCTTGTGAAGTCCACATTGATACCCTTGGGCTGCAGGGTTCCCAAGCGGAATATGAGTTGCTGTTCCTGCAACCTTCGGGTGGCATCATTGTGGCACTGCAGGAGGCCCAGGATGGACATGTCGTCTGAGGAACAGGAGGTGGAGTTGAAATGGTTCATGACTAGGAGGTGTGGACTATAGTCCACTTTTAGGCCTTCCCAATTTTGTCCCAACTGTGACAACTGCTACATTCAGAACATTGAGATCCTTCAAAAAATGTTTCTCCCTGGGACCCCTGAAACACAATAGCAATGTGCTGACATCTCCTGGCACTACAATCAAGCCTACCCCAGCTCAGAGCCTCCCTCTCCCAGACCTGCAAAGGACCTCTCCTGTTTTTCATTCTTCGCAGGATCCACAACCTGAGCTCTCAATTTTACTCAGCTTTATTGGACACTAAAAACCATAATTACTGGTTAAACTTACTGGTGCCCGCCGCCCAACACAGGCCTCCTCCGCCCCCGCAAATCCCCTACCCTTCCCAGATCCTTCCCCACAATGTGCCTGCTGCCATTGGCCATTTGACCACTGTCAGAACACCCACGGATGATGACACGTCGGCTGCTGCTGGGTACAACACTTCCAGGACGGCAAACGCCATTGACACTGCTGCTGATGCCACAACCAACATCCACAACTAACCAACCGACTCTGCTCCTCCCACTGCCTACCCCGTTCCGCCGACCGCCAATGCCAACGTCACTCCACCCACCGCCGGTGTCGCTGCGCCCACCACTTCCACAGCCAGCAGCTCCAGACGATACAGTACAACCCAGCCCTGCCAAGTCTTCACCATCTCCCCAGACCACCCCCTCACTGAGGACGGACGGTTAGTCCTCAGTAAGAGGCTCACCTTTGTTCCCCCACCAACCCGATATCAACGAATACCAGTCATGCTTGGACGGTTCTTCCTCTCACCCATCCCTTCCTCCCACCCCAAGCCGCACCCCCCGCTACCTACTAACCTCATCCCACCTCCTTGACCTGTCCGTCTTCCCTGGACTGACCTATCCCCTCCCTACCTCCCCACCTACACTCTCTCCACCTGTCTTCTTCACTCTCCATCTTCGGTCCGCCTCCCCCTCTCTCCCTATTTATTCCAGTTCCCTCCCCCCATCCCCCTCTCTGATGAAGGGTCTAGGCCCGAAACGTCAGCTTTTGTGCTCCTGAGATGCTGCTTGGCCTGCTGTGTTCATCCAGCCTCACATTTTATTATCTTGGAATCTCCAGCATCTGCAGTTCCCATTATCTCTGATGCTTGGACGTTGAGCAGTTTTTCTGCTGCCTCCGCCTCCACGCTTACTTCTTTAACCTTGAGCCTAACCCTCCCTCTACTGACCCCTTCTCCCACCTCCAACACACCCCCTCCTCCCGGACACCACCCCGAGGCCTCCTACCCTCCCTTGACATCTTCATCTCCAACTTCCGTCAAGACATCAATCGCCTCAACCTCTCCACCCCTGTCTCCCACTCCAACCTCTCCCCTGCATGATGTGCAGGCCTTGGCTCCCTCTGCTCCAATCCCAACCTCACCATAAAACCCGTGGACAAGGGAGGCACAATTGTAGTCTGGCGCACTGACCTCTACATCGCCAAGGCTAGATGCCAGCTCTCTGACACCACCTCCTACTGGCCTCTTGATCATGACCCCACTCCCGAGCACCAAAACATCATCTCCCAAAGCCTCCACAACCTCATCACCTCGGATGACCTCCCACCCACAGCCTCCAATCTTATTTTTCCCCAACCCCACGCTGCCCACTTCTATCTCCTTCCCAAAATCCACAAACCTGACTGCCCTGGTCGACCTATTGTCTCCGCCTGCTTCTACCCCACTGAACTCAGCTCCACCTATCTTGAGACAACAAGGTGTACAGCTGGATGAATACAGCAGGTCAAGAAGCATCAGGGGAGCAGGAAGGCTGACGTTCAGGCCTAGACCCTTCTTCAGAAATGGGGGAGGGGAAGTGGGTTCTGAAATAAAGAGGGAGAGAAGGAAGCGGATAGAAGATGGATAGAGGATAAGATAGGTGGAGAGGAGACAGATAGGTCAAAGAGGCAGGGATGGAGCCAGTAAAGGTAAGTGTAGATGGGGATGTAGGGAGGACAGGTCAAGGGGGTGGGATGAGGTTGGTAGGTAGGAAATAGGGGTGGGGCTTGATGTAAGAGGAGGGAAGAGGTGGGAGGAAGGACAGTTTAGGGAGGTGGGGACGAGTTGGGTTCGTTTTGGGATGTGGTAGGGGGAGGGGAGATTTTGAAGCTTGTGAAGTCCACATTGATACCATTGGGCTGCAGGGTTCCCAAGCGGAATATGAGTTGCTGTTCCTGCAACCTCTG
Organism: Stegostoma tigrinum; assembly: GCF_030684315.1. Taxonomy (NCBI): domain Eukaryota; kingdom Metazoa; phylum Chordata; class Chondrichthyes; order Orectolobiformes; family Stegostomatidae; genus Stegostoma; species Stegostoma tigrinum. The sequence continues at coordinate 31,596,021 of NC_081363.1, forward strand.
GGTGGCATCCTTGTGGCACTGCAGGAGGCCCAGGATTGCCATGTCATCTAAGGAATGGGAGGGGGGAGTTGAAATGGTTTGCGACTGGGAGGTGCAGTTGTTTAGTGCAAACCAAGCGTAGGTGTTCTGCAAAATGTTCCCCCAGCCTCCGCTTGGTTTCTCCAATGTAGAGGAGGCCACAACAGGAACAGCGGATACAGTATACCACATTGGCAGATGTGCAGGTGAACATCTGCTTGATGTAGAAAGTCCTCTTGGGGCCTGGGATGGGGGTGGGATGGTGCGTGGTGGTGTGGGGGCAGGTATAGCACTTCCTGCGGTTGTAGGGAAATGTGTCAGGTGTGGAGCACACAAGGGAGTCATGGAGAGAGTGGTCCCTCTGGCAAGCAGATAAGGGTGGGGAAGGAAAAATGTCTTTGGTGGTGGGGTCGGATTGTAGATGGCAGAAGTGTTGGAGGATGATTTGTTGGATCCGGAGGTTGGTGGGGTGGTACGTGAGGATGAGGGGGATCCTCTTTTGGTTGTTATTGTGGGGAGGGGGTGTGAGGCATGAGTTGCGGGAACTGCGGAAGACATGGTCAAAGGTGTTCTTGACCACCTGGAGGGTGGGGTGGTAAGTTGCAGCCCTTGAAAAATGAGCACAACTGAGATGTACAGGAGTGAAATGCCTCATCCTGGGAGCAGATGCGGCAGAAGCAAAGAAATTGGGAATCGGGGATGGCATTTTTGCAGGAAGGCTGGTGGGAGGAGGTGTATTCTAGGTAGCTGTGGGAGTTTACTTATCTCAACTCCATTTTCTCCCCCTTGGACCAGCAACTCCCCACCTACATCCATGTCACCACCCACGCCCTCCACCTCCTCCAAAACATCCAATTCCCCAGTCCCCAAAACCTCATCTTTACCATGGATGTCCAGTCTCTCTACACCTGCATTCCTCATGCAAATAGCCTAAAGGCCCACCGCTTCTTCCTGTCCCACAGGCCCAACAATTCCCCCTCCACCGACAACCTCATCCGCCTAGCCAAACTCGTCCTCACCCTCAACAACTTCTCTTTCAATTCCTCCCAATTCATCCATGTCACCAACACTTTCCACCCCAACCTTAAGTTCACCTGGACCATCTCTAACACCTCTGTCTCCTTCCTGGAACTCTGTTTACATCTCCGGCAACCACCTGGAAACCGATATCCATTTCAAGTTCACCGACTCCTACAGCTACCTAGAATATATCTCCTCCCACCCACCTTCCAGCAAAAATGCCATCCCCTATTCCCGATTCTTTCACCTCCGCCACATCTGCTCCTAGGATGAGACATTCCACTCACAAACGTCTCAGATGTCCTTGATTTTCAAGGACCGCAACTTTGACCCCTCCGTAGTCAAGAATGCCCTCGACCATGTCTCCTGCATTTCACGCTACTCACACCCCCTCCCTGCAATAACAACCAAAACAGAACTCCCTCATCCTCACGTACCACCCCACCAAACTCCAAATCCAACGCATCATCCTCCGTCACTTCCACCATCTGCAATCCTACCCCAACACCAAAAACATTTTTCCCTCCCCACCTTTGTCTGTTTTCTGGAGGGACCACTCTCTCTGTGACTCCCAAATCTGCTCCACACTCCCCTCCAGCCCCACCACACCCGGCACTTTTCCCTGCAACCACAGGAAGTGCTACACCTGCCCCTACACCTCCCCCTCCTTCCCCACCCCCTCCACCACCGCCCCATCCCAGGCCCCAATAAGAGCTTCCACATCAAGCAGATGTTCACCTGCACATCTGCTAATGTGGTATACTGCATCCACTGTACCTGGTGTGGCTTCCTCTACATCGGGGAAACCAAGCGGAGGCTTGGGGACCGCTTTGTGGAACACCTACGCTCAGTTCGCACTAAACAACTGCACCTCCCAGTCGTGAACCATTTTAACTCCCCCTCCCATTCCTCCGACAACATGTCCATCCTGGGCCACCTGCAGTGCCACAATGATGCCACCCGAAGTTTGCAGTAACAGCACTTCATATTTCGCTTGGGAACCCTGCAGCCCAATGGTATCAATGTGGACTTCGCACGTTTCACAATTCCTCCCACTATCTCCACCCCCCCCCAACCCTATGACCGCATCTCAAAACCAGCCCAGCTTGTCCCTGCCTCCCTAACCTGTCATACCTCCTGCCACAAGCCCCACCCCCATTTCCTACCTGCTAACCTCATCCCACTCCCTTGACCTGTCCATCCTCCCTAGGCTGACCTATCTCTTCTCTAATTCCCCACCTCCACTCACCTTTACTGGCTCCACTCCCGCCTTTTTGACCTGTCTGTCTCCTCTACACCTATCTTCTCCTTTTATCCATCTTCTACCTGCCTCCTCCCTCTCTCCCTATTTATTTCAGAACCCCCTTCCCCACCCCCATTTCTGAAGCAGGGTCTAGGCCCGAAACGTCAGCTTTCCTGCTCCTCTGATGCTGCTTGGCCTGCTGCATTCGTCCAGCTCTGCATCTTGTTATCTCAGATTCTCCAACATCTGCAGTTCCTACTATCTCCGCCACCATGAGTCCACTTCGGGCCCATTTCATTGATTCAGTAGCTGCTGATGCCATCGGGTCTCATTTTGGGCCCAAACCCACCTGTGTCACTGCCTCCGTGAATCTGTGCTGGAATCAGATGGAGCCTGGAACCCAGACTCGCCTCCGTAGCAACAGCCATGAGTTGGCACTTGGACTACCTCAACAATGCAGAAGTCTTCATGAACCTGCCTCCAATGAAGCCACCATGAGTCCGCGCTGTTGGGTTTACTCGCTGATGCCTTTGCTGCGACCGAGCCCTTCACCAAGAGTTAAATAAAATAAAATAAGAGGAGAAAAAAGAAAAGAAAAGAAAAGCAGATGGAGTGGTCAAACACCGGGCCCACAAGCCCTACTCCACTGCCATCTTACTGGAAGATGATATTGGACAAGCAGCAGCCTCACCATATCGTCACTGCATACTCACTGAGGATAATGTTATTCACTTCTGTACCTTACTTTGGAGTGTACAAACACCTTGTATTGGTCACATTGTGGCAGGCAGCCATCTCCTGTATTTAAGCAAGATGCATTTCAGAACATTTGACTCATTCACTTTATACTTAATTGGATCTCTGACTTGCCAGGCATATAGCGCAGACACAAAACTAGGTGGTCTGTCATGGTTGTTGGCAGAGATCAGTGAGTGGATATGTTCAAGTATGGCCCCATGCTATTTCAAAATCACACCTACAGTGTGTGCCAGCAGCTTCCATGGCAAAAACACTGAATGATCTTTGAACAAATAGCCATGTCACAAAGTCTAAGGAGAATCACCTTCAGTCTTATTAAGAGGGATATTCTTTGGTCAGGACTGTAAGTCAAGAATGTTGTCTGATATTAATTCAAGAGGCAAATGTTTGCAACTGAATGGTCAGTTAGAAAATGGGAATCCTTCAAAAATAAGATAACAAGAGTCCAGAGACAGTATGTTCCTGTTAGGGTGAAGGTCAAGACTGGTAGGTGTTGGGAATGCTGGATGACTAGAGAAATTGAGGTTTTGATTAAGAATAAGAAGGAAGCATATGTCCGATGTAAATGACTGGGTTCAAGTGAATCCCTAGAAGAGTATAAGGGCAATAGGAGTATACTTATGAGGGGAATCAGGAGGGCAAAATAGGGACATGAGATAGCTTTAGCAAATAGGGTTAAGGAAAATCCAAAAGGATTCTACAAATACATTAAGGACAAAAAGGTAACTAGGGAGAGAATAGGGTCCTTGAAGATTAGCAAGGCTGTCTATGTGTGGAACCACAGGAGATGAGGGAGATACTATACTAGTATTTTGCACCTTTGTTTATTGTGGAGAAAGATATAGAAGTTGGAGAACATGGGGAAATAAACAGCGCTATCTTGGAAAAAATGTCCATATTACAATGGAGGAGGTGCATAAAAGTAGATAAATCCCTGGGACCTGATCAGGTGTACCCTAGAACTCTGTGGGAAGTGAGGGAAATGATTGCTGGGCCCCTTGCTGAGATACTTGTGTCATCGACAGCCACAGGAGAGGTGCCAGAAGACTGAAGGTTGGCTAACGTTGTGCCACTACAGACCGGTGAGCCTGACATCAGTCATGGGCAAGTTGTTGGATGGAATTGTGAGGGAAAGGATTTACATGTATTTGGAAAGGCAAGGACTGATTAGGAATAGTCAACATGGATTTATGCATGAGAAATTGTGTCTCATTAAATTAAGTTTTTTTTAAAGAAGTAACGAAGAGGATTGAAGGCAGAGTGGTGGACTTGATCTACATGGACTTCAGTAAGGTGTTTGACGAGGTTCCTCATGGTAGGCTGGTTAGCAAGGTTAGTCATGGAATACAGGGAGACATAGCTATTTGGATACACAACTGGCTGGAGGGTAGAAGACAGAGTGGTGGTGGAGGATTACTTTTCAGACTGGAGACCTGTAACCATCAGTGTGCCGCAAAGATCAGTGCTGAGTCCACTGCTTTTCTTCCTTTATATATATATGATTTAGGTGTGAACATAGGAGTATGGTTAGTAGGTTTGCAGATGTCACTAAAATTGGAGGTGTAGTGAACAACGAAGAAGTTACCTCAAAGTACAACGGGATCTTGATCAGACGGATCAATGGGCCAAGGAATGACAGATGGAGTTTAATTTAGATAAATGTGAGGTACTGCATTTTGGAGAGGCAAATTAGGGCGGGATTTATATAATTAATGACAAGGTCCTGACGATTGTTGCTGAACAGAGCATCCTTGGAGTACAAGTTCATATTTCCTTGAAAGTGGAGTTGCAGGTAGATGGGATAGTGAAAGTGCTGTATAGTATGCTTGCCTTTATTGGTTAGCACATTGAGCATAGGAGTTGGGAGATTATGTTATGGTCATTGGTTAGGCCGTTTTTAAAATAATGTGTGCAATCTTGTATCCCTGCTATAGGAAGAATATTGTGAAACTTGTAAGGGTTCAGAAAATATGTACAAGGATATTGCCTGGATTGGAGGGTTTGAGCTATAGGGAGAGACTGAATAGCCTGGGGCTATGTCCCTTGGAGCGTCGGAGACTCGTGATCTTTTAGAGATTTATAAAATCATGAGGGACATGGATAGGGTGAATCACCAAGGTCTTTCCCCTGGGGTGTGGGGAGCCCAGAACTAGAGGGCATAGGCTTAAGGTGAGAGGAGAAAGATTTAAAAGGGACCTAAGGGGCAATGTTTCCATGCAGAGGGTTATGCGTGTATGGAATGAGCTGCCAGGGGAAGTGGTGGAGCCAGGCCCAATTACAACATTTAAATGCATCTGGATGGGTATATGAATAGAAATGATTTTGAGGAACATGGGCCAAATGCTAGAAAATGGGACTAGATTAAGTTAGGATATCTGGTCAGCATGGACAAGTTGAACCAAAGTGTGTGTTTCTGTGTTGTACAGCTCTACGATCCTATGACTCTAGGAGCTTGGACACAGTCAGAGTCAGGACTCCAGGAAGAGAGCCATAGTCAGTCCTGCTGGTCCATTGCAAATGATCTGGGAATTCATGGGAAGTTTCTGGAATTTATTTGGGAGGCACAGCAGAACTTTATCCCAAGGACAAAGAAACCTACTAAGGGGAGGATAAGGGAACATGGCTAACAAAGGAAGTCAGGGACAGCATAAAAACAAAGAAAAGCACTTGCAATGTGTGAAGATCAGTGGGAAGCCTTTAAAAAGCAGCAGAGGACAATGGAAAAAGATGTGGGTGAAATATGAAGGTAAGATAGATAGTAATATAAAAACAGATTGTAAAAGTTTTAGATATATGAAAGATAAGAGAGGCAACCATAGACATTGGGCAGCTGGAGAAGTAGAAATGGGGAGCAAAGAAATGGTGGAGAAACTGAGCAGAACCTTGCATCAAACTTCACAGTGAAAGACAACAGTAACATGTCAGAAGAGTCAGGGCAGAGGTGAGTGCAGTAGTCATCATGAAGGAGAAGCTGCTGGGAAAGCTGAAAGGTCTGAAGAGGGGAGATCTGATTGAAACTTATAGAACACTGAGAGGACTGGATAGAGATGTTTCCACCAATCTTCGAGACACTCGGACACAAGGGCACAGCCTCCAAAAGAAAGATTAAACCTTTAGAACTGAGGTGAGGAGGAAGGTCTTCAGCCAGAGGATGTTGAGCTGTAGAACTCATTGTCACAGATGGTTGTGGAGCCCAAGTCATAGAGTGTCTTTAGGACAGAGATGGGTGGGCTGTTGATTAGTAAAGGCATCAAAGGTTATGGGAAAGGGCAGGAGAATGGGATTGAGAAACATATCAGCCATGCTTGAATGGCAAAGCAATCATGATGGGCTAAATGGTCTAATTCTGCTCCTATATCTTATGGTCTTGTGGAATGTGGAGAAGATCAAAGCCGATAAGGTATTGAGGGAGGGCAGGGCAGAAAGGAATACCAAAGTTTGAAGGATTACCTAAACTGATAGGCTGAGCCTGCACTTCACTCTGTCTAGCATTATCTGTGTGGTTTTCCATCCTCATTCAAATCAAGTTTAAAATGGAAATTAAAAATGGCTGTCACTATACCCAGAGCAGTTGCAGTAAGTTTTTTTTTTCCCTTTCTTCTCTCTCTGAGGGACCGACACCTACTTTTGTGTGATGTGAGGCCCTTCAAGAGGAATTAGCATTAAACAGACACTCATGAAGGACATCTATTATCATCCAATTCTGTATGTGGACCTCATAAATTTAACACAGCAAATCACTAAAAGTCCTGGCCATAATCATGCTTAACCATATTATTCAATATTACAAATTAATCATACTAAGGCTGTGAAGTATAACATCAGATGAATTTAGAATCACAATAGTTGTAAGAAGCCACAATGACTTTTCAAGGTTCCTTAGCTCATACAAGGTGCAGGAGCTGCTCAATTCACACTGAAGACTGGAAAATATCCACCCCATTATTCAAAATACAGTGCTGCATTTCTTTTATGTGAAGGTTGGCGTTGGTGGAGAAGTCCATGTTGCTGTGCGTGTACGCATGTCGTGTACAATCTGCTACTGCACGTGCACCAAAGTGTCTGAATTATTGCAATGTATAATGTCCATGTAGTAGCATCCCATTAGTGTCCTTGTCAGATGCCTCTACATCCTAATGTTTGGAGAACGCTGTTCAAATGATATTTGTGTGCTGTGACCACTCAAGATCGGACTGCGGAGGAGCTCCTTTGCTTCTGAAATTGCCCACAAGGCCTCATTGGAACCATCCTGAGTGGATGTAGGCACAGAAACTGTTGTTCCTGCGACCACTACATGAAGTGCATCCACATGAATGGATAAAAATGCATGCATTTGGAAGCCCAGAATCTGCAACAACCTCCAATGAATGTGGAGCACCTCCCTGCCGTGGAACTCCCAGCCTTAGGTGTCTTCACAATTTGGCGAAGATTCAGAAGAGCCACAGTGCCCTATCTTCCAAGGAATACGATGCAGAGAGAGAGGGCAATGTGACTATAGTGTTTTTAGAGGTGGTTATCAGATTGCCATGTAAATGAACAGGTTAAATCATAGGGGGACATATGTCTCCCAACACATCGGGTTCCAAGCTGGTCATATCTGAGGGGTTTATTGCAGCTCAGTCCAGACAGAGGATGCTGTTTAATCCTTGGATTCTCTGCTACATACAACTGGAGGATGTTGAGGCATTGTGATGAATTATGAGGACCTTTGAGAGCTGCTGCATTGTACTTGAGACAATGAGGATATTCTGGAAGGAACAACATCTGTATTCTACAGCAAAGAAATGTCAGTTAAAACTACACAGACAGAATGACTTTGTGAGCCCTGTACAATGGAACACTTCCATTAGGTCATATTTCACTCTAAACATTTTGACACCGCTGGGGCCATCATCTCTATAAAATTCCGACTGCAAGTAGAGCTTAACCGTTTTGACCTTTTCACATTTCCTGTGTTTAATATGGACATAAACTGATGGAAATTTCCACAACATCCAAAACCCCCTCATTCAATCGTTGCAAAATTTCATGCTAGTTTGGAAAGAGTAGCTATTGTTCAGACAGAGTTAGAGCATTGTGTGGTGTTAAGGATGGCAAGTCTCTGTACCTTAATTCTTGTTGCAGCTAAAATGATATTCACTCACACAGCTAATGATGAAAGGTGACTTAGTAAACTTTGCTGTAACTGGAATTCTTGATAAAGTGGCAAAAAATTGTCTACCTAAGATATCATGATGTCTCGGTATTTATGCTGTTATTAAAGTACAACAGTGTATAGCCCCTGCATTACATTTCTATTGCCTACTGTGTGTTTTTAATGTTGATTTTAGGAGAGGTATGTTGTTTTTACATAGTTTTTTTGAGACATTTTCATGTCTCAAAACATCACTTGGTCAGGCTTTATCATGGTTACGCGTACCTCTGATTATTTGATAAACCAGCACATTCCCGGTCCCAGGGGTACCAGTTAAAAAAGTTTGCTGTATATACATAAAAATGTGGTAGTGCATATATAATGGACTGTCACTTACGCAATCTCTGTGCATAGAAAAGATTTTCTTTTTCCTTGCCTTTTCTTTACTCTAGGATTAGTCCAAAGTCCGCACTGGGGTAGAGGGAACCAGCCGTATTGTGGACCCTGTTAGCCTTGGAGTTTTGGGTGGGCACCCTGCAGACATTTGCAGCTTGAACTCCCAGACGTGCTGAGATACAACTTCAGCCCCCTAATTTTGAGATTGCAGATGGAGGCTGTGGGTTTGTGCATCTGAATGTCTTGAGAGAAGACTTCTGGGAGCCTATCCTGCATTGGCTGCTTGCCTTCTGACATCACCCTGTCTCCTCATGAGGAAAGGGCACCAGGAGTTGAAGTCAAGGTCCCTTGTCCTTTTGTCGCTCTGTCATTGGTGCTGAGCATCAAGTAGCAGTATTATCAAAGTCTTATACTTATGTCCTTTTATGCTACCAGTATCCCAGCTTATATTCAGTTAACTAAAGTTCCCCAAAGTAACTGCAGTCAGTACTGTTGTAACATGCGTTTCATAAACACAAATTGGTTGTAACGCGATTGATGGATAGGGGAATGCTATTTCTAAAACACAAACCTGTGTTGGTTTTAACGCAATTCCTTTGGTATGCGGAGGAGTACTCATCAATATCACATGATCCTTTCATGGGCTTTGTCGTGAATACGTACAATGTTAGTGCCGAAAGAGTCTCTGCACTGGCATCACATGATCATTTCATGGGCTTTGTCATGAAGTACATCCTGTAAGAGGAACAGTACAGGCTCCTCTCGCATCAAGTCATCATGACTTTTTTTCAAGGTAAAGCATTAAATTTACTTTTAATTCACATCTAATAATGAAATAAATGTTTATTCAAATTGTGCCATCCTGTGTGTTAGGCTTCTGTGATTTTTAAGCAATTTTGAGTGACTTTTTTTTGGTGGTCTGCCCCAGCCCCACTTCATGCAGAGGCCCCGTTATTTCTATCGCACGACTTTCTATAATGCAATGTTGAACAGGAACGCAACTGTCACGTTATTGCAGAACCAACTGTACTCTGTAGTTTCAGCACTATTGTATGCTTTCCTGAAAAAATTGTTCATCTATATCCTGTCTGCTTGGTGTAATCTATAGGCAACCAACTAGTGCCGTAATTGCATAGTTTTTGTTTCTTAGCTTATGTATTCTTTCCATCACCCTCTGGAATGCCCTCCTTCTGCAACATTGCAGTAATGTCTCTAACCAATACCATCACTTCTTCTTCCTTCCTATGTTTCCAAACACCTTTTATTCATGAATATTTAAAATCAAATTTTGCCCTTCTTTGAGCCAGATCTCTCTTGTAGCCACAGCATCATGTTTCTTCATAGTGAAATTAACATTGTAGAATTCTAACTCCAAAATAACTTCTGTTTGTAAAGATTTGATTGGGACCCATGCAATGTCTGACCTGTAGAGTGTCAGGAAAATTTCAAACAGAGAAAAACGTAACAGAAAGAGATAATGAGAGGTCTATCTTGCTCCGCCTCCAACCTCAGCAGAAAGTTGTCTTTCGGAATTTTTGTGTTTTGGCACAATTTAAATAAAGAGGTTAAAGACTGATTGATTGCAATACTAGTCTGTGTGAGTTAGTGGCCTGGCATTCTAATGTGTGGACTGGATGTTCTGTGATAGTCACAGCTTTGAGAATTACGATTTAATACCCCTGCAATGAAATCTCAAGCTGCCCTGCCTATGCCATCATTCCTGGTTAGTTTCTGATTGTAATTGCTCAACCATTGAGAACTAACCTTTCAGCTGCCTTGGTATTAAACCATGAATTTCCCTCCATAAACCATTCCACCTGTTCAACCTGCCTCCTTTAAGATGTTCTTTAAATCTTGTCTCTTTGATCAAGCTTTTGGTCTGCCCTGCTAAGTGGTTCTGTGGTTTTATGAAAGGTTTTAGCTTTTTAAAAATATTTCATTCACCACATTGCTAGCAAAGTCAAACTTTGTTGCCCAAACCTAATTGGCTTTAAGAAACATATATTGAGTTGCCACCTTGAAATGCTGTAGTCCAAGTGATGTATACACCCATAGTGTTGTTGGTTAGGGACTTCCACATTTTTGATCAACTATTGGTGATAAAATGGCAATGTACCTCTAAGTCAAATAGTGAGTGATTTGGTGGAGAACTTGCCATATGTTGCATGGCTTAGTCCTTCCAGGCCATGAAATGTTTTTGACGATAGCCATGAAGTGCTGCTGATGAAGACAGAGTGTAGTTTACAATAACTTTGTAAATTGCTATTACATATTTTACCTGAGTACCTCAATTTTCAGGACAAAATGATTGGCCTCTGACAAACAAAAGCCAGTTTCTTTCGTGCTCAGTATGACTGCAGTCAGTAAAGAATTTTCCCTGATTTTCCATTGACTTCAATTCCACTGCAGTAAAATCCATTTTCTAGATTCCTGTGTGGTGTAATATCTTACACCGTGGAGACAATAAAACAATCACAGGATGTTCCACCGCTAGCTCTATTGGATTCTGCCAAGTAATAAGAATGGGTCACTCTAGGTATGTTTTAATAGGTCACAAAAAAAGAGCTTAAGAGTAATTGAGTCAGGAAAACCCCAGGAATCTTTTGGTAGCTCTCTGCAGTTGGAGCTCTGGAAAAGTCCCAGCTTTAGATTTCAGGGGAATTAGTAACATAGTGATAATGTCATTATTTAGTAACCTAAAACTCCAATAATTAGGGGTTATGGATTCAATTCCCACTATTGGCAGATGGTGGATTTGAATTTGGTGAAAATCTGGAATAAGAAAAATTAGACAATGGCAACCGTTGTTATTAAAAATAAAGTTTCACTAAATGTCCTTTTCGGGAAGGAAATTTGTCATCTTTACCTGGTCTGGCCTAAATGTGACTCCAGATCGATAACAATGTGGTTGACTCATAACTGTTCTCTGGGCAATAAATACTGGCCCAGCAGCACCCACATCCTGTTAATGAACTTGTTTTAACAAGCTTTTTTAAAAGCTGTAAGGTGGCTTTATGCTGCTGAGACGGCCAAGACTCAAATCCCAGGAACTGTTTAGTGAAGCTGAGAGTTAAGGCAAGTAATGATATTGAACTATCAAGGGATGGCTGAGACAGCTGTCACTGTCATTGAGGCAGTCCAGATTGGAGCAGCTTTTGGGGACATTTTGAGGCTACATTTTGAATATTTGATATCCCACATAAAGGAGTTAATAGTTTTAATCAGATAGAACATAGAACATTACAGCACAGTACAGGCCCTTCAGCCCTTGATGTTGTGCCGACCTGTCATACCGATCTCAAGCCTATCTAACCTACACTATTCCATGTACGTCCATATGCTTATCCAATGACAACTTAAATGTACCTAAAGTTCACGAATCTACTACCGTTGCAGGCAAAGCGTTCCATTCCCTTACTACTCTCTGAGTAAAGAAACCACCTCTGACATCTGTCCTATATCTTATATGTGATGGTCCTGAAAATCTATGCTATCAGTTTTGACTGTTTCTGCCATCTGATGTGCTCTGTGGTGTGTTCAACCTACCACAATTTATTTGTTAACCCATGTTCATCTCATGTTAATTCTGGATGTTTATAAATTGTGTGCATGGTTGTTTGATAAAAAGGAAAACACTGTATTGTGAAGTTTATTTTGTTGAAAAACTGTGGAATCTTGTGGCTTAATTTTTACAATAGTTACCTGGATTTTCTCATTCTGCATACTTAAAATAAAAATGTGACTTAACCCTAACCAGATCATAATATAAATTTGGAGGTTTTATCAAGGATCGCAACACTTGGTTAAATGCTGCCTTGGTGTGAAGGATGGTCACACTCACCTTTATCTGAAATTAACTTTTTTGCCCAAGTTTGGATTAAGATCAAATGTTTTACTTGGCAAATTGTGATGTTTCCTATGCGTAGAAATGCTATGTAAATGAGTTGTTTATGTTTTCATGGATAACAATCCACTCAGTGTAACAAGAAGGAAGTCAAACATTTAAACACCGAAATATATACCAATGCCAGAAAAGAATCTTTGAAACCAAGACAATGATTTTGTTTTATCAGGTCAAAGGAAGGAGGAGCAGTTAAATTGTGGGATCAGGAACTAAAACGCTGTCGTGCATTCAGATTGGAAACTGGGCAGGCAATGGACACCGTGCGTTCAGTTTGCAGATGTAAGGTATGTCTAAACAAAGCTCATTTATGTTCAGGGATCTATCAGCTGATGGGCCTCAACTTCAGTGTTTGGACTCTTGTATGTAATTGAGGAAAGTATGCAGCGCTAGAAATAAGCTAAGTATCAACTCAAGAGGTGGGAGTGAAAACTTTCAAGCTTAGATGCTTTTAGTACATTTTTAAAACTTGCTTTATAGTCTGAAAATTAAGCACTCTTAGAACCTGTTAAAGCAAGCTGACAAGGACACCAACAAAAGTCAGTTATATCAAATAGCATCAGTTCTATTTAGGAGGCATGAATCCACTGGCACCTGCTGTTCTATCAATTTATAGAATAAAATCTTGGTAGGAAATTAAGGTTGTGATAACAATACTCACCATTGTACATACAGTACACAAACTGGTAAGCAAGTGCTGGGGATTAAGCGATACTAGTGATGAGCCTTCAGATCTTGTTCTTTATGCCTTTCTTCTATTTGCTTCATGCAGATAGCACCTTGCACTCAGCTTCCCCATTATTTAAGATATATACTATATTTGCACATTTAATTATCTTTTAAATTTAGCATGCAAATGTTAGGTCTGAAATCAACATTTTAACAAGTTGATAATAATACATCGCTAATCGACCTCTCTGGATCAGGAAGTAAACTATATCAAAAGTTGAATGTCATTTGTGTGAATAGTACCTAATGTTAGTTATATACTTTTGAAAAGTCACATTTTAAATTTTACAGCTTGTTCTTGCTTTGTTTTTCTTTTTCTCTATTAACGTTATTTCTCTCACCATGTATATCTGGCATGATTCTAATACATCCTCCTCCTCTGATGTTTCTCTATTTCTTTGTTGATCTTTACATTTCATTGACTAAGAGGTTGCATTGTTGGCTTGTTCATTCCATAATCCCACATTACAGTACAAAAGCATCTTCTGTCGAAGGGTGTCAGTACTACTAAGTCTAAACAACTCTGTATGCCAGAAAGTCACCCATTCCTGCAAAATATGGCCTTGGGTTGCCCTTTATTAATTTATTCGTTCACTGGCAATCCCTAGCTCCATTAGCCACCTGGAACTAAACAATATTATTGATTTTGTTAAAGGAAGTAGGAGAAGAGGAAAAGACAGTAGAATATATATTTAAGGGTAATCTAATTTTGCAACCAGTGGTAGAAATATCTGCTGTCTAGCTAGACAGTTTCACCTGCCTTTTCTCATAGCATTGAGGAAAGCAAGGAACCTGACAATGGAGGACAGCGCTAAGTTGGTTTTGAGTATGCTATTTTTCAGCAGATGGGAAGGTACTAAACTTGACCTTCCATAGGTGAGGTGCATTACTGCTCACAGGAGACAGGAATTGGCTCCAGGTTTATTCTAAATGGAAATGATAGGTGTAAACAGGAGGCAGCAGGAATTGTCTTTCAAGAAAGATCAGGGAAAGTTTGTTCTCAGTAAAATTGAGAGAAGGCCTTTTATTTATGCTATGTTGTGGTTTTAGTCACCCTAATATTTGGCAGGACAGGGAGGATAATGAAACTTTGGCTTTGTGACAGGGAACATGGCAGGAGCTCTACCCTGTGCTCGAGGCTAGAAAACAAAGTTTTTCGCTCAGTGGATGATGAGTGTGGTTATTCAGTTGAATTTCTGCTACGTTAGGTGGTGGTGTCCAACTTATGCTGAGGAAAGAAGTTCCCATGCAAATCCTACCATCGAACAGGTCAAGTACTGTGGGAATGCTATTCTAATTGCATCATTCACATATGATCAGTTCTCCATAATCATTGGAACAATATCCTGAAAATTCCTACCCAGTTATATTGAGAAGACCTTCATCATGAGACTGCAGCAGCCACCACCAAGTTCTCAGGACAAATAGTAATGGACGATAAATGTGGTGCCATCATCACCAATATCCGAAATACGTTTTTAAATCTCCTCCAGGATGCTGTGGGGCACCATGAGGTGCCACTACAGCAACTCAGGGAGAAATTTATGATATTAAGAATACAGTTTTATGCTGATTAAAATGTGTGGATGTTAACTACTTTGCATATGCATTTTTTAAATTTTTGCAGTCCTATTATTTTTATTTGTTATGCAATGTTCAACACTAGTAAAATAAGGAATAAAAGATACTCAAATGCTGTGTTCTGTAACTACACAGTCCAAAGGTATTTACGGTGAATTTCTAAAGATTTTTATTTGTCAGGGAAAAATTCTGGTTGGAACAAGAAATGCTGAGATCATCGAAGTTGGTGAGAAGAATGCTGCGTGCAACGTTTTAATTAACAATCACATGGATGGACCAATCTGGGGTCTTTCAACCCATCCTATTAAAGATATCTTTCTGTCTGCAGCAGAAGATGGGACTGTTAGATTATGGGACATTACTGAAAAGGCAAGTGTGTACAACATTACATGATGGCTATTAAAAAGAATTTGGCAATGCAGTTATTTTGGTAGTTCATAACAGTATGATCTTCCGTCAACATGTGATTGCTGTAATGTTGTCATACTGAGCAAGCTATTTTTTGATTAAAATCATTAATTACAAGAGAAACAAAGATAGAGAAACCATAAAGACGACACTTTATCCTAAACTTGAGGCTTTTTTTACAACTTTAGCTTATAAATTGTGTCCTAGTTTTATGTTGTTTCACTATTCTTAAAAAAAAATGCAGGAAAGGATTTCACCAAAATCCTTAAATTCCAAAACAAATATTTTCAGAGGAAAATATATCAATCATAAAGACATAGAGAACAATGACATTGAGAAACTACATTGATAGCTGTGTATATATCCTTAAAATAAAGAGATTGTCAGACCGAAACAAGCCTTATGGAATAAGCTGAGTTTCTTAAAATTCCAGAAGTAAAGACAGAATGAAGACTATTCAATTCTAAAATAAAATTACTTTTATCCCCTCTGCAAAATAAGCATTGAAACATTTGTGGGTATTAAGGGCTACATTACTAATTAGTAAATTGATACATTTTAATATGCATTTTCAGCTCTAAGCCTTTATTTTTAATTGTATAACAGAAAATGCTGAATAAAGTAAACTTGGGGCACCCTGCTCGAACAGTTGCTTACAGTCCTGAGGGAGACATGGTAGCTATCGGTATGAGAAATGGCGAGTTCATTATACTTGTGGTGACGTCATTAACAATCTGGGGCAAGAAACGAGACCGGAGATCTGCCATTCAAGACATCAAGTAAGCAAACACAGCCAAATTCAAGGATGCCAGTCATTAAATTTGAAATAATACTGTTGATCTTTATTAAAGAAAGATATGCATTTAAATAGTATGTTTCATGGCCTCCACATGTCCCAAAGCACTTTACAACTAAGAACTACTGCTGAAATATAGTTAAATTGTATCATAAGAGAGAAGTCATATTTAATACATTCTAGTGTACTGTGGGAAACTGAAATCTGATTTTTTTGTTCAGCTTTAATTGGAAAGATAAAATGTCCACCATAAAGTCACTGCTATGTGAATAGTTATAAAGTTGAGACATTTTGAGATGATAACTCTCTCTCTAAATTTATACAGCCAAATTTCTGTCAAAAATATTGCAATAACTAGTTATTCTATAAATTCATACATTGGAAATGGACATATGATGGATCACCTTGCTGTTTCTGCATCATTGGACATGTCAGACAAAAATCTTAATACTTGTTGGTAGCTTGAAAGTTTTAATTATACAAAATTATGGAAACATTTTGTAAATTTGCACGAGTTATTTTTTTTCCTGCATTGTATCTTTATACAGAATAAACTTTGAAATGTCTGTTTTGTTTAGGTTCAGTCCCAGCTCTCAATATCTGGCTGTGGGGACATGTGAGAATGCCATTGACTTTTATGACCTCACGTTAGGACCAGCACTAAATCGAATCAGCTATTGTCGCGATATTGCCAGCTTTGTTATCCAAATCGACTTCTCGGCAGACAGCAATTACATCCAGGTATTAATGGAATTCTGTTAATTTCATATGGCATTTTAAGGATCAACAAGAATGGTACCATATTGGCTATATTACTGGGATGATAATGCAGATGCCTAGACCAAGATTTGGAGAAACAAATTCAACCACAATAGCTAGGGTGGCAAAATAAAATGAAGCACAATTGGAATTAACAGAAAAGATAGTATCAATAATGGAGGGTATATTATTTGATTTTTGGCTGGTACATTAATACCCTTTGGGAAAAGAAATTTGCCACCCTCATCCAGTTGGATTTGTGACTCCAGATCCAAAGCAACGTGATTCACCGAATCACTTGCTAAGCTATTTCGAGCAGTTCTGAAGGCATATGCCTTCAAAGTAATTAGGGATTCCAATAACTGCTGGCATCGTTAACAGTGCTGACATTCTGTTAATGAATAAAAAGCTAAAATAACATGAAACAAAATAATTTGAATAAAAACAAAGTTGCTGGAAAGGGTCAGTTTTTTGGTGGCCAGAGTTCTGAGGAAGGGTCACTGGACCCGAAATGTTAAGTCTGTCTTTCCCTTCACAGATGCTGCCAGACCTGCTGAGCTTTTTCAAGCAACTTTATTTTTGTTCTTGATTTACAGCATCCGCAGTTATTTTGGTTTTCATTTAATATAATTTAAAAATAAGATATCTTGAAGCAATTTGAAACAGATAATTCTCCACTGAGGTAATTTTGAGCATTTTTATCACTCAAGATCACCTTGCAGTTTAAATGTAGTTTTATTTTTAAAAACCCATTATTAAATGTAACATCCTATGGAATTTAAATGTCAAAATCATTATTTCTCAAGATATAACATATGTCAACCAGATCCTGAATCATATTGTATTAAGCATGCATACAATAAAGATAACTATTAACAAGGATTCCCAAGGTCTTTTTCCCAGAGTATGGGAATCCAAAAATAGAGAATAGGTTAAAGGTGAGAGGGAAAGATTTAAAAAGGACCCAAGGGACAACTTTTTCATGCAGAGGGTAGTGTGTGTATGGAATGAGCTGCCAGAGGAAGTGGCGGAGGCTGGCACAATTAAAACATTTAAAGGCATCTGGATGGGTACATGAATAGGAAGGGTTTAGAGGGATATGGGCCAAATGCTGGCAATAGGGACTAGATTAATTTAGGATATCTGATCGGCATGGACAAATTGGTCTTAAGGGTCTGTTTCTGTGTTGTACAACTCTGACTCTATGATTCAGTCATCTATGCAAATGTATTCAAATGGATTGTCATTTTTATGTGGTTATTTACAGTGTGAAAGTCAGGATTATTAATTTTACAGGTTTCTACTGGATCATACAAACGACTGGTGTATGAGGTGCCTTTGGGAAAACAAGTTACTGAACAGTCTCGGATAGACAGAATAACGTGGGCTACTTGGACAAGGTGAACCGAACTTCTTAAATTGCGCATACGTTGTACCTTTAATACTCTGGTTTAAAAGGACGAACACTAACATAGTTAGTAATCCATTTACACGCCTAGACTTTTTTTGATGTAGTCTTATCCTACTACTACTACTATAGATGAGGCAAACTTTTGTTACTAAATTTGGAGAAAAACGATGTTTGAACCTATTTGATACATTAAAGTTCTAATCCTAATGTTAGAAGGCAAACTCCGCTTGGAGCATCCACCTATATTTTGAACTGTGGCACATGCTGCCCAAATACTTACCCTTTAGATTAAAGCAGTTCTTAACTGCTTCTGGCAAAATCTAGGCTTGGACTGACAAGTGGTAAGCAAGTGCCAGGTAATAGCCAACTCCAACAAGTGAGAATTTAACCATTGCCCTTTTGCTATTTAATGGGTACACCATCACTGAAACCCTACTATCAACATCCTGGTGATTAACATTGAGGAGAAACTGAACTGGACTAGTCGTATAAGTACAGGGGCTGCAAGTGCAAATTAGATGCTAGGAATCTGCAGCAAATAATTCACCGCCTGACTCCCAAAGCCTGTCCAATACCTAAAGTCAGGAGTGTGATGGAATACTCAACATTTTCCTGGATAAATGAAGTCCAAGAACACTCAAGAAGCTTGACACCATCCAGGACACAGCAGCCCTTTGATTGGAACCACATCTACATACAGTTCCTTCACCGCCAATGTTAAGTAGCCACAGCATCTACCATCTACAAGATGGTCTGCAGAAATTCACCAAGGTTTTTAGACAGCGCTTTCCAAACTCAGGACCACCCAGATAAACAAAGCAAAGACATAGGAACATGACTGCCTGTAAGTTCTTTTCCAAACCACTAACGATGTCAGCATCCCTTCAATGTCATGTGGTTAAAAACCCTGAAACTTCCTCCAACGGTGCAAGGCAGCTCACCACCACCTTCAGGGACAATTAGGGATGGACCATAAATAATGGCCTAGCTAGAAATGTATCCATTCTGCTTGTGAATTAAAGATCTTTTTGCAAGATGTAGTTGCAACAATTTTCTTCCAAACACGTTTATTTTCAACTATTAACCTGCATAAGCTTCCCTATAGTATTTACAAAACATTATATGTGTCAAAGCTACCTTAAGCATGCTTCTGCATTGCAAGGCTAAGCTGTAAATGTTTACTGCTACCATTCATTGCTGCTTCCCTTCACATGGATCTCTAGCCTTTTCTCATGGGTCATACTCTTTTTACTCTTAAGAGTCCGGCTTCTTCATTTCTGATCCATATGCATGTCCATTCAAAAACAAATGACAATAAACATATAGCCTTTGTGAAATCTTAGGTCTTTGCTGTCTCTTAAACAGTTAATGTGGGTAGTGTCCAGTTTATTAGTCTGACCCTTGAACTGTCAGTGGTAACAAAAAATGTAATTATCGTGTATGTTATTAGCTTTCTCCTGTTTCTTTCCAGTCTGGCTTATAACTGTTTCAAGTATACAGAGGCCTTTTCTAGTTCCAGTTTCAGTTCTGCAGACTAAAATCCAATGTTTGCCCGGCAAAATAATTTGAATATACTGGTTGTATATTCCCAGTATGCTGAAAATTTATTTTTAGGCTTCAGCTCAATCGACATGTGGAATTTCTTTCTTTAAAAAAAAGGTATAATCAAAACATGAAATGATGGCCTTTTTTGACCCCAAGGATTGGGGCAGGGGTAGTTTTGCATACCTCTGGATGAAATGTTAATTCTATGATGGTTTCATAAAACCTAGCCAACCAGAAAAGACCCTCTTTCTGTTTTGAGTAATACAGTTACAAGCCCGAGTGGAAAGAAACGGGAGAAAGCTAATAAAAACACACGATAATTATATTTTTTGTTACCACTGACCGTTCAAGAGGCACACTAATAAACTGGACACTATCCACATTGACTGTTTAAGAGACAGCTAAGACCTAAGTGATTGCACAAAGGCTATATGTTGATCTTTCATGTAGTCTCCATGGCCCCCTTAATTCAGTGTTTTAGTCAGTTTCTAAATTCATTTCACAGTTCATATTTTACATTATTGTGTCCATCTAACTTCATTTAAAATTATTTTTAAACCTCCTTTTCTGAAAGCTTTTTACATGCAACAGTACCCATTTGTTTAATTTGAAAATGGGATAATTTTCAAAACTCTAGGATTGGCATAATTTATTCCAAGAACGATGCTGTGCAATTAACCTCTAATTTGTTGATTCAGGTAAAATCTGATCCTTGGTCAATCAACATTCTCTGTTTTCCAAAACCACAGGATTTAAAATGAACATTTTCCAGTATGCTGAACAAATGATTTTCTTTTTTGACTCCTGGGCATGCAACACTATCAGATATCAGAAGAATTTGAAAATTTAAAGCACGTTATGTTGAACTTGAACAGGGTTTCCAATAACCTTTAATGTTGGTTTAAAAAAAGTACAAAGCTGGAAGCAAGTGCTACCCACAAGTCAAAAATTGGCACAGTGAATTTATGTTGATGTGTTTGTTGTGAGCCTTTTAAAATTCAACTGTTACTTTACATCTAAAAAAATTAAATTTTTGAATCTTTTATTTACTAAGAAACCGAGTACACCAATTAGACAAGTAAATTGTTCAGTATAGTCTTAAAAGGAATTTTCAGTGTAGGTGGCGTGCAGCAGGTAGGTATTTATTAAAAGGCTTTTGTTTTTCTTAAATTCATTTAAAGCTGTTTTAATAAAAACTGTATGTGTACCACCCTCAACTTCTCAACTAATTATTAAAAATGCTCTAATTTGTTGTTTTAATGGAAGACTAAGATTTATGCAAATAAGGTTGGCTACAGCCCTGACTGCAGCTTAGAAAAATGACCTCCATAAAGCAGAAACTACACAAAGGCAAGTTTTAGTTTACTGGTAATGAAGATGGACTTAAGAGTGGCAAAGTCACTGAAGAACTTCCAAATTGCAATATTAGAAAATACGATGGCTATCTTCAACTTAGAATAGATGTGGCAAAAAATAATGAAGCACAAATGTTTAATTAATGTACCCAGTCAAATTTAAAGGGCTACATTTGCAATTTACAAGTTTTCTTTCTTGTAGTATTCTGGGTGATGAGGTCATTGGAATTTGGTCTCGAAATCTCGATAAAGCTGATGTGAACTGTGCCTGTGTCTCTCATTCGGGCCTGAACATTGTAACAGGTGATGATTTTGGCTTGGTGAAGCTGTTCGACTTTCCATGCACAGAGAAATTTGTAAGTCTTATTTCCTAACTTCTTGAAAAGCGGGTCAAATTTAGAAGAAAATATATTTTCCAGTAAAAAATTTTTTGTTAGAATCTCTTCGTGAACTCCAGAAATATTTTACTGACAGGATGTTTAAGTGACATGTAATCTGGCATTACATCAGCTAACTCAAAAGTTCTCATGCTTACATAATGTTTTCCAGAAAAAAAGTTATATTCATGATTTATGTTACTCTATTGTAATGCTGTTGTTAAGCGTCCTGTGACTTTTGCCATTAACCTCTGGACTTCTCCAAATCACTGTCCTCTTGGCTCAATATTTATTTTCTTTATTGTTTAATCCTACCCACTCTACATTGCTGTGTCTTCAGAAAATGTGCCTCAGGATGGATAGCCTACCACTCCCTTCACATAACAATGACTGAATCATACAGCGCAGGAACGGACAATGCAGCCCGTTGTGCTGCTGCTGGTACTAATAATGAACTAAATAAAAACCAAATGGAACTGCAGATGCCGTAAATCAGAACTGCAGTTCTTAGGAAAGATCACCACATCCGAAATATTAACTGATTTCTCTTCACAGATGCTGCCAGACCACGTTGAACTTTTCCAGCGACTTGTTTTTGTTACTAATAATAAGCTAGCTGATTAATCCCATACCTTCACTATTGTCCTTTAAATATTTGTTCAATTCTCTTCTCAATGTTCTTGAATCAGTTTCTATCATCCTTTTAGGGACGCTATTGCAAAGGTCTTGTGGTGCAGTGATAATGGTAAATTGTATGTTGAATACTTAAGTGAGTTCTTTAAGAATATTATGATTGTTGTACATATGCTCTTTCTAAAAATAGGTAAAGTATTTGATTTGTTAGCAAAAAATGTCATGATAATAAACAATAATGAGTCATAACAGATTTCAACAAGACAGTGGTGAAATTAGAAGCGATTCAGTTTGTTCGAAAGGTTGAGAGAGTAGATGTTGGTGTGTTTGCTAAGCTGGGAGGCTTGATAGACATTTTGACCCCTTACTAGGGATATCCTCAGTGCTGTGGAGTCTCCTGTGAAGCGCTGATTGTCTTGTGCTCGTTTGAATTTATATGGTCTGGTTTTTGCTGGTTCCAGTTATGCGTTGTAATGGTAGGTATATCAGGTCTAATTCAATGTGTTTGTTCTTGAGTCTGTGGATGAATGCCAAGCCTCCAAGAATTCACTGGCTGTCCTCTGATTGATAGTAGTGTTGTCCCAGTTGAAAGTGTGGTTTTTCTCATCTGTGCGTATTGAAACCAAGGACATCTGGTCATGCCGTTTAGTTGCTAGCTGGTGTTTGTGGTTGCGGGTTGCTAGTTGTCTGCCGATTTGTCCCATGTCGTGTTTTGTGCAGTTTCCACATGGTGTCTTGTAAACCACATTCATTCTATCCATAGTATCTATTGGGTCGTTAACCCTGGTCAGTTGCTGTCATGATTCCTAGCGGTCTGAATAGTCTGGCTGTCAGTTCTGACATGTTTCTTATATGCAGTATGGTGGCTATTGTTTCGGATTTTGGTGTCTCCCTGGCTGTGTTGTCTGTTGGCTAGGCATCTATGGATGAAGCTGCAGGAATATATAATCCTAGTAAAGACCTTGTAGAGATGTTCTTCTTCCTTCTGCAGATCAGGGGTACCGCATTGTGTAGCGGCCTTTTTGAACAAGCATGGCTATGCCTGCAGCTCCATCCACAAACAACACAAACAGGACACACCAAAACCTGAAACAATAGCCATGGTACTACAGATAAGAAACACATCAGAACTGACAGCCAGGCTACTCAGACTGCTAGAAATCATGACAGCACACAAACCGGCAGCCACACTCAGACAGCAACTGACCAGGACTAAAGACCCAATAGATACCATGGATGGAACGATGTGGTTTACAAGACATCATGCGAGACTGCACAAAATATACATGAGACAAAACAGGCAGACAACTAGCAATGCACATCCATGTACACCAGCCAGCAACTAAACTAAACGGCCAGATGTTCTTGGTTTCAATACACACAGACGAGAAAAACTGCAGACTTCATCAACAAACACATTGAATTAGACCTGATAGACCAACCACTACAATGCACAACCAGAACTGGCACCTACCGGAAGCAGCAAAAACCTGACCACACAAATTCAAACCAGCACAGGAGGCTCCACAGCAGTGAGGATGTCACCTATCAAACCTCCCAGCTCCGCGAACGCACCACCATCTACAACCAGCACCCGAGCTACAAATTATCACTCAAATCCTAAAGATTTAGAGATTATATAAACTAAATGCTACAATTTTAAAGTGGAGGAGGACAGAACTGTGGTGCATATACTCCAGCTTTTCAAAGTGTTAAAATAAGGCTGTTAAAATGGTATAAGACCCTCTGCTTCATAAATAGAGATAGTACCACACTTAAGGCAGTTATACAAAACTTTTAAAATACAAATTTCATATCCAGTGAGTATGTTTGGTTTTTTTAAGCAAAGATGGTGGGACAAAAGCTTATAAAGGTAAGGCATCAAGGTTAAAATGACACAAATAAGTCAGAAACTACTTACTGATTTGACTAAGATTTATTTTTTAAATGATGAGCATTAAAAAAAACAAAAGTTAGAGATACAGAAGAGCTAAAAGTAGCAGAGAGGAAAACAATTAGAGTTTTTATTTAAATAAGCTGTGAGCAGAGGGTGAAATGACCAGGGTCCATTTATTTGGAGCTGTGGATGAACAAAAGAAATAGATGGTTTTGACATTATCATAGGAGACACTGACTAGGAATAGATTAGGATTAGAGGACTTAGTTTAAAAAAACAAATTCACTTTTTCTACATTAATGCAAATTATTTCACAGTTCTCATTAATTTTAGACCTCCATGGTTCTTGACTCATTCATCTTTCCCTTTTGTGATGTTTTCTCGCACAAGGAGAAACTCTCCCTTATTACTTACTACAGCCCTTTTACATTCCAACTGTCTTGATTCATAATGCACTGCAGCCACTGATTTACTTAATCACACTTGCATCATCTTTGTTCTTTTGCCTGTTCCTCCGCTTTAGCCTTTCATACATGAGCCTTTTATTGCCTAGTTCAATCATCCATCACAAGATTTGGCTGAAATGACACTGGACCTCACTTTCCTTTGCTGAAATTGCCTACTATTCCACTATTGTCCGAGACAACAAAAATAATCCTTGATTTCTTTTATTGATTACAATCACCTTAAACTAGCGTTCTTAACCCCTTCAAGAGTGTTCTTAAAACTGAAGCAGCTGTTTAGAGGCTACCGATACTTTCCTGATGCTTTCACATGAAACCTCTCCCTAGGTTTTCCCTTATCATAGTTCTGAACCCACATCTTTTCCATAGGATCAATCTTCTGTTTTCTTTACTCCATTTGAAACTCTGCCTGCATTTGAACTGGTACCAAGCCACCAATACACGTTCTTTCAGACCTACACTGATTTCATTGGACTACTGTGAAATCATCAATTTTAAAACCCGTGGTGGCCTCAGGTCAGTACCCACTCTCTGCCTAACAACATTCTTGACTCAGTGTTTTATGCATACCCCTCCCTTTACCCTATTTAGAAATTATGCCTTTCACTATCTATTGGTCACATTTTGGAGGTCCTACATAAATCTCCTTTTTTGTTTCGGAATGTTATAACTTGAGCAATCTATCCTACTATGTCCTTGATTCGATCTCCTATTGTTGGTAAGTCATGTATGAAGAAGTGCTGTGGGATCTTTAACCTTTTTTTGAAAAATATACTAATTCATTCAAGTTGCTGCAACATGCAGTGCTGCAACTGATAAAGAACAGAATTTTCTTTACAAAATGGGTTGCAGTAATGAAAAAATGCTTTCTTTTGCTTACACAGGCAAAACACAAAAAATATCTGAGTCACTCGGCTCAGATTGCCAACATAAAATTCACTAGTGGAGACAGATATGTCGTCAGTGCCGGAGGGCAAGATTGTAGGTATGTTTCGAATTATTTAAGTGGGGAAAAAAAACCAAGGTAACTGTATAGAAATAAGTGTTTAGAAATGCAAACATACGTATTGTGTAAATAATCCAAGAAGCTAGATGTCATTTCAAGAATTTACACTTAAATAAACTAAATTTTTATTTTTCTTCCCAATTCAAGTTTATTTGTCTGGAAATGTTTGTGAAAATACAAACGGCCATGAAAAAAAGCCTGAATCATAAAAGAAGAATCAAGATATTCATTAGAAAATAAAGCTGGAAATGCTGAATTTATGAAAACAAGGCAGCTAAGCACTAATCTGCAAAACAAGAAGGCAACTTGCTTTCAAAAGTGTAAGACAATTTTCAGCTATCTTGGTTTAAGGCAATTTGTCAGATTTTCTACTGCACAGCCATGTGTATATTGATGCAGTGGTAACAGTATTCAAATCATTCATGAACTTTAGGACAGAGCTTGTATTCAAACTTCAATACTGGTGTACAAATTATTTTGACCATTCTACAGCTATGGTCCTGTTGTCAAGGACACAATTGCTAAACAATCGTGTGGCAATGCCATAAAAATGGTTAATTGAGTTCTATCAATATACAAAAAATGAACAATGCGCTGTAAGTATACTGCTAGATATAACACAAGCTTAATATCTTCACTTTATTGTGTTGTAGCTGATTTGATAAGTAGCCTTAAAACAACGACCTTGTGCTTTTCAAAATGTTGCAGTGCTGCGGAGTGTTCTGAACAGAAAATGGTATCTAGTGGCCTTCATCCTGAATGTACCAGCTGAGTAATATTAGAATCAGTGTAAAATCTGAAGCAAGCATGCCAAAGTATACTATGCACTACTGTACCAATCACTGTGGCAACCTGAACAATTACATTTAGTTCAGTGTAAAAAAGTTTGTAATTTTTATCATGTATTGTTTGCAGACATAAAATCGGCAATCCTGCAAATTATAATAATTTTTCCATTTATGTAATATATAAATGAAATGCAGTTTCTTGAAGCACATAGTAAATGTGTCATTTTGATGTGTATTCTACATATTAACAGCATCCCAGGGTGCAGTGTTATGAAGAATCACTAAGTATTGAACTGCTGGTTGTCTAAGTTGTACTGACGTCAAGCTTTCAGTAATAGCTAAACAATTTCTGTAATGTTAATATATATTATGAATAGAATAGAAATTTATTATCACATGTACTTTTACATGAAAAATAGTGAAAAGTTTTATAAGTTGCCCCACCACGGCACCTACATCAATGACAATATTTCATATAGTTTCGTATGTTAACTAAAAGCAAACTAAATCCCTGTAACTTTTTAATACTTAATATTTTATTCATCTATGACAAGTCCAGTTGAATGGTTTATTGATGTAAATTTAATCATTGTGAAATTATACTGAATGAGTTTAAATCAGTTAAGAAATTGCACTGTTTGCAACCATATTTTACTATAACTTATGCAATATCAAATGGCATTATTGTAATATTCAAAATTATGCATTGCGTTGTGCCATTGGAGTGAATGAAATTTAACAATTTTGATTTCCTGATTTTGTTGTATCTCTTGTATTTCCCAATCACATTCCAGATAAATCAATGACACGAAAAGACAAATAGAATTCCTAATGGTTCCTGCTAATGAATTTGACTACTGCACAAAAAAAATCAAAATATTTCACCAACTTCCTCAATATGGTCCACTGTCAAAATGAAATAAAATGTTGCAAAGGGAAATGCATTGATTCAACGTAATGTATTTATAAAATCTAAATGCTGTCATCACACCACATAATTACTCAAATATCAATGGAAATGGAAACAGCTATGAAAATATTACAATTGTGTGTAGTTGTGCCTGTAGGTACTAAATCTTACTTCGCAGGCGCTTTTTGGCTTGAACCATTTCAGCTTTTGCAAACAAGCTGCAAGATTGGCTCTATGCAACCAGTAGAACAGATTCTACCTGCAGGTTGAGATTGTACAGTTGATTTAAAGTTTTTATATTCAACCAGCTGAGGATGTCTTGTCACTAGCAATCGTAGTTTTATGTTATTAACCAAGACTCCAAGCAATTTTGTAACCAAAACCATAGTTCTTTCATTTGCAAATCATGTTATTTCAAAAACTAACTTCTAATGAGGAACATGGAGAAGCCAAGACAAACATGTGACTTAGTTACTGCACTTAACCATATTTCAAGGCACCAGACAATTCCCAACCTGAATATTTTTTAAAAGGAATTCAAAATCCAATGGAAATAAAATATAGCTTAAAATAATATTCAAGTTGATTGTTTTCTCTGTCACAAAAATAGTTTCAGCAAATGTTGTGCCCTAAATACTCAACTACTGTACAAAATTCCTGGGATATGGTGTGGCATAACTAAATCCCTTGTGGGCAATGGCGGGGATAAAGTTTGGTGCAGAATTCCACAAATAATTAGTGTTTCTGCACAACAATTAGTCATAGGGATTTAATACTGATTGCAATGCTAATCTGTGACTAATTTTAAAAAAAATTCTGAACGACAGATGTCGATCCAATGTAAATGACTCTAAATAGATGAATTACAAATAAACAATGCAACAGTAATGGGTTCATTAAACAAGCGCCTTAAATCAATTTTTACTGTAGAATAATTTTGTTAACAAAAGGGATGTTACATCAGGCAATGGCATTTCCTCTTTAGATATTTCATCATCCAGTAGAAAACTCTAGAACAGCACAAACAAGTTACAAAATGTACCTTTAAAACCCACCACTGAATAATCTTAGTGAGGCTGCATCTATGCATGGGAAAAATAATCAAGCCAATTCACACTGGGGAGAAAGTTACTTTTAACATCAAAATCTTTTGATTTTCAATGTTAAACAATATTCAAAAAGAATACAAAATTGTAAAATGCTACATCTTCAAATATTTGCAGCTGTATATCCACAATATGCGATCAAGCACAATCCAAACCGATCATTCACTGAAAGAGAATTAAAAAAAAGTCTCAATTCATTCTTTGAATAATAGCTATCATCTTACAAATCCTGCTTATAAAGCCAATGTTTTGTTTTGGCAGTATTTAGGTCCAAAAGAGCATAAAATCAAAACTTGTAAAAGGCTGTCTGCAATCACATGCTCTGATAGAAATGTTGCAATTATTGCAACGTTTACTGAACTTATATTTATATAATCAAACAAAGTTTTACTCTACAAAGCTATTTACCCATTTTGTTGAGATCTGGTCCATTTTAATGCATGGCGAGGAGGTAATGTAACTGCAGGATGGTAGAATGTGCAGTCAGCTCTCTTACAGTGGGTGTTGAATCGACACGGCTGGGAACGACATAACAATAACAACATCACTACTCTCTTAATTCTTCACTTAAACAAATCTTCTGATCATTTCAAATTAAGCTGCATACCTTTGGATGGATAAAAGGGCACTCCACTTTTTTGCAATCTGGAAAGAATCGACACAAAGAACTGCTTGGACTTGTTGCAGGTGCTGCAGAACAAGAGTTCTTTTTTAAAAAATGCATTGTGAATAAATCATAAGTTAATAATTAAACAGGTACTTAGCAGAGTAAAATTCCAGTATAATTTCACAGTTCACTGTGTGTTGTGGAATTTTTATATTATAAACTCCAATGTTTCTATTTTAATGGAAACAACTATCATAATTATACCTACCACTGCCCCTCCACACAGGGGAGGCACTGCATCACCACACGTGTATAATTACAGTATGATAAAATTATTCTAATTAATGTGGACCAAGGAATTTAAAAGAGAAAAATCGAAAAAAAAAATAAGAGACTGCAAGACTCAAATTACATCTGCTTGACTCATACCATGCTGTCTTGAGACTATAGGATTACTCGACAGAAGATCAATTTTTTTTTTTGCTTTCTCTCTCTCTACTTAGTAAGTATAGGCACCAGTGATCTGAAAATCTCAGCAATACTATCTGCGCAGTTTGCTACACAGCGGTTTCCCAGAGATTGCTCAGTTTCAAATTACAGCCTGATTTTAACATGCTAATCAGGGCTCATTACACAAAGTTTGAGAAATTGATAGGCAGGACTGCACCATCAACTTGTTGGCATCAGATGTTATGCATTACAGAATGCACTTAAACAATTTATTTGATTCTTTAAAAAATCAAAAAATAGCAAGACTAATTTTTAATGTCATAGTACAGCATCCTTGAGTCTGCCTCAGTTCTGAGATGAAAGGTGGCAGGAGAACTGAAAAAGTCAATAGTGTGGCCAAATCCTTGCCAGCATGTAAGAAGTAACACATAGATGTACTCAAGTAAAACAATATGAATAATAATACAAGAAACAAACTCTGAAATAACAATGCATTTGAAGGTTGCTTTTTTCTTATTATGAGAAGGATTTGTACGTCTAAAACTGAACTATCACATATACCAACAATATATATAAATAAATCAACTCATTTAAATGTAAGTGAATCACCCGTGAATTTAAAACACTGAAGCTAGCAGGTAATGCTATCACAGAGTACTGATATTATTCTCACTTGTAGTTGCCAGCACAAGGCTACGCAACCAAACTGTAGTATCCGATTGCTGCTCTGTTACATTGAACAATCTCACCCGATTCCCTTGGTAGGCAACTACTATGTGCTGTGACCCTAGGTTAAAAGGCTAAAATAATCTGTTTTGTTTAATATTGATTAATGCAGTGGATCTGTACATTGCTGTTTTATCTATAGGTCATCACAAATAATTTACCTTGCGTACTCTTAAAAAAGTCTATTTGAAAGTATTTTAGGCAGTTGCGACCCAATTTCAAGTAGCCGTCAACTGACAGCAGAAATTTACATACAATTTGGCACAAAGCTGGCACCTAGCATGTGGCCACATTCTGGCCAAGCAATAATGATGTTTTAATATCCTTCATTAGCAAAGTCATGTAAATACAGGTTGAGTCACCATAATTCAATTATTCCAGTTACTTTCATCATTTCTGAAAATTTACCTTCTAGTGATCTTCGATATTAAGATGCATGTCTACGTAGATGAAGCAATATAGATGAATGTACAAACCTGACTGTTTTTGTAGTACTGCAGTCCTTTTGCTTGCATGTGTGTATGGACAGTCTGACCGAATACACTTAGAGTCATATTTGCAATTTGGATGAATAAACAGGCACTTGTCCCCAAATTTACACTTTGGAAATGTTCTGAGGAAAAAAAGGAAGTTATTAATAAATGCAGTCAAAGGTTTCAGTTAATGGAAGAACACCAGAAATGAACTTCCAAACAAACGGCATAATCTTTAAATAAATATATATTTCTCCACAAATTTAAAATTAATATTTATTTCAATAGATTTTGGAAAAAAAAATTGAAGTTTAAACTAAAATTCCGTACTTATAAGCAAGCAAAATTGCAGTAAATTTATATTTTTACATGGGCAGTCACTTCAATTAGAACCTGGGAAACATGCATCCACTGGGAGATTGCTCACTACAATTAATTTGAATTGAGAAAAGTGTATGAGAGCTTTTATTGAGAGTTTACAAACCTGGGGCTAGGGATCTTCCAGTACAGTGGTAGTGTCCTTACTTCCAGGTCAGAAGGTTCGGTTTTAATCCCAACTGACTCAAGTGTGTCATAACATATCTGAACAGTTAACTAAAAATATCTACAAATCTAATGCTGGATAGGGAGGAAGATTTAGTTATTTAAATAGAGTTGGCTCAAAGACTCATGCTGTCACAACCAAGTGAATTGCAACATAAGGCAATACAAGGATACTGTTATGAAGCTATACCGTATTTTAAGAAAACATGAATTTATTGGCTAGAAACTACTGGCTGAATTAAAAGAGACTATAACCAAATTCCAATGCCTTGAAAGTGTAAAGATGGTCAAGTATTTGCATCTTCTACATTCCACAGCCACTGAAATGGAGACAACCTGTCTACAGAGCTTTCAAGGAATTGTTCCTGTTGATGAGTATGAATATAGGCCATCTTCTATTCTATTAGCAAAACATCCAATCACCTGCAGACTTAGCTGAGTGGAGACACAACTTTACACATAATCACATGGAAGTAGGACTCCAGCTGTGAAAGTTGTTTGTCCAAATAACATCGAATTATGTAAGTCATTCACCTGGAATCCAACTGTAATGTTTGGGGTTATCTGGCCAGTTGACTGAGTCATGGAAGAAGTCAGCTGTGTGTTTAAGCAACCATTTTCTTTGAAGACCAGCATACGCAAAGAAATACTGACAAAAAAGATCTTCATAAAAAATTCCAAACCAATATCTGGTCCCAAAAATGCAAAGAAATTAATGCCGACACCTTTAAAGTGACTCTCAACCAAACCCAGAATGTCTGTCTGTGGTCTGAAGCTACGAGTTACCCAAATTTTCAAAAAAAATATGCATTTTATCATACTCTAAATTGTTTGATTTATCCTCCAACTCTGTGTCTACCTGGGTATGTGACTTTAAGAGTAAATGCAAAAGTTGCTGCTTTTTTAATCAAGTTCAATTTTCTACTCTCTTTATAAACAAAAGGAACGTGTCTTTTATATTCACAACACAAACACTTTAATTATGCTTGCCAATTCAGGTGAGTGTCTTAAGAAGGAAATCTATTGCTGTCTGACAAGGAGTGGGAAGACAAGGAAGTCATTCTATCCTTCCTCACTGGATTGCAACAGTACACAAATTTCACCACAATAATGGAATTATACCACAATTTCAATGTAATCAAACTACTGAATAAACCTGTGAGGTTGGATGAACACAGCAGGCCAAGCAGCATCT
Organism: Stegostoma tigrinum; assembly: GCF_030684315.1. Taxonomy (NCBI): domain Eukaryota; kingdom Metazoa; phylum Chordata; class Chondrichthyes; order Orectolobiformes; family Stegostomatidae; genus Stegostoma; species Stegostoma tigrinum. Next base: position 31,628,251 of record NC_081363.1, read on the forward strand.
CAGGAGCACAAAAGCTGACGTTTTGGGCCTAGACCCTTCATCAGATGAAGGGTCTAGGCCCAAAACGTCAGCTTTTGTGCTCCTGAGATGCTGCTTGGCCTGCTGTGTTCATCCAGCCTCACATTTTATTATCTTGGAATTCTCCAGCATCTGCAGTTCCCATTATCTCATCTACTGAATAAACCTGTTTATGATATGATGTGTACCAAAAAATGTTCTAAAAAAAATCTACAACTAACTGAAATAAAGTCTGGACGTGCACAACTTTAGGAAATTTTATTTTGGTTTTGATGTACATGTAACAATACACAATAGCTCTTCCTTCTTTTCCCCATTTCAATCTGAAAGTCACGCACAGTTAAGAGACTGAAGAACCCCATTTAATAGCATTTCTGAATCTGGCAAAGGGTTAGTGAGGGAGAGACCTGGCTGGGATAGTGCATGAACTTCGAAGAGATTAACATTAAGAAACATCCTAGATTTGGAGACACGACAGATAGTGGTTTAAGGTATGGTTTTACCTCTACTTGGCACTCTTGAGTTCGTCCAAAAACACAGCTTAAGCTTTTTTAAAATGTATATGCTGACACCTACTCTACCTTGTTTACTTCTTGACATTCAACTGTTGATGGATTATTAGATCATTTATCAAATATCCAATCGTGGATCAGTAGAAATTTGGACAAATTCAGAAAACTGAAGCCATTGCTTCAATTCCTGCGCTGAATTCTGTCACTTTTTTTAAAAAAATGTTTCTCCTGGCAACTGTTTGAGATCAAGTTATTCTGTTTGCAGCCTTGGTATTATAATAAGATAATGAGATGAGCTTCCAACATCATGATCACACCATCACTAAGACCCATCTCCACCTCCATATCTTTGCCCAACTAAACTGCTGCTGAAACAATTATTTATAGCTTTGTTGTTAATCGACATGACCATTCCAAAGCTTACATGGCTGGTTTCCCATATGCTGTTCTTGTAAACTTAAGGCCATTCGAACTGTCCCATTCCCCTGCTACCACTGTACTAATGAACCTAACATCTATTCCCAGTCAAGCAACATGTTGATTTTAAAACTCTCATTTTTATTTCCAAGTCATGTTACGGTCCACCCCTCCCTATGTCTGTAATTCCCTTCAGTTCCATAACTCTGGCATATTTACCTTTGAGCATCTCCAATTTTAATTGCTTCACTGTTAGGATATAGAACAGTAAGGCACAGGGAACAGGCCCTTGGCCCACCACTTCGGAGTTGCCTATGATGCCATTCAAAAGTAATTTCATCTACCTGCACATGGTCCATATCCCTCTATTCCCTGCCTATTCATCTGCCTAAATGCCTCAAACATGGCAAAAGCAGATATGACAGCAAACACACATGGTAGCAACTTCTACACACCAACTACCCCACCAGGTGTGTAAACTAACCTTGTCTCGCATATCTCCTTTAAACTACCCCCCTCTCTCCTTAAACTTATGCCCTAGTATGACATATCCAGCTTAGGAAAATGATTCTGACTATCTACCCTATCCATGCTTCCTATAATTTTATACACTTCTATCAGGTCATCCCTCAGCCTCCATCACTCTAATGAAAACAATTCTACTTTAACCAACCTCTCCTTATAAGTAATACACTTCAATCCAGATAATATCCTGATTAAAAACTTAAAAGGACTGCAGATGTTGTAAATCAGAAACAAAACCAGAAATTGCTGGAAAAGCTCAGCAAGTCTGGCAGCTCCAGTGAAGAGAAATCAGAGTTAACATTTCGGGTCCAGGGATCCTTCCTCAAAACTGTTTTTGATAAACCTCTTTTGTAACGTCTCCACAGCTTCCACATCCTTCCTTTAGTGTGGTGACCAGCACTGCACACAATACTCTAAATGTGGCCAAACTAAAGCTGCAATATGACTTGCCAACTTTTATACTCCCTGTCCTGACAAAGGCAAGCATGTTACATGTGATAATGGGAACTGCAGATGCTAGAGAATCCAAGATCCTTTAGGATGAAGGGTCTAGGCCCGAAACGTCTGCTTTTGTGCTCCTGAGATGCTGCTTGGCCTGCTGTGTTCATCCAGCTCCACACTTTGTTATCAAGCATGTTACATGTCTTGTTTATCATCTTATGCTGATACTTTCAGGGAGCTATGAACTTGTGTCCCAAGGTATCTATGTATATCAATGCTCCTAAGGATCTTGCCATTTACTTTATACTTTCCTCTTACATTTGACCTCCCAAAATGCATCACCTCACCTTGTCCAGATTAAACTCTACCTGCCAGTTTCCACCCAACTTTCCAACTAATCTAATTTTGCTGTATCCTTTGACAACCTTCCTCACTATCTAGTTTCACTCAAATCATTTACTATTATTACAAACAACAGAAGCTTTAGCATTGATCCTAACAGACACGACTGGTCATATATCTCCAGTCAAAAAGACATCCCTCCACAACTACCTTTTGTTTTCGACGACCAAGCCAACTTTTGCATCTAACTTACCAACTCGTAGTTGATGCCACGTGGCTTAACCAGCCTACCATGAGGGACCTTGTCAAACGCTTTGGTAAAGTTCATGTAGAAAACATCCATTGACCTAACCCCAATCATCTTTGTCACTTCCTCAAATAAACTCAATCAAATTTGGGACACAAGATCTCCTCCACAGTAAGTCACGTTAACTATCCCTAATAAGCCCATTCTTTTCCAAAATGCCAAGTAAATCCTATCCCAAAGTAAGTCTCTAGCAATCTCCTTCCTTACCTCTCTCATATCCTGAGATAGATCCTTTAAAGCCCAGGACACTTACCTACCTTACTGCTTTTCAAGGCGACCAAGACCACCTCCTCAATATCTACATGCCTTAGAATATTGACATACCCCTCTCTAATCTTATTATCATCCATGTCCTTCTCCCTGGTGAATACTGATGTAAAGCATTAAGGACCTTGCCCATTCTTCTGGCTTCACACAAATTCTTTCCTTCGTCCTGGAGTGGACCTATCCTTTCCCGGGTCCCCTCTGTTCCTAATATACGTATAAAATACCTTGGGATTCTCCTCAATCCTACTTGCAGAGGACAGTTCATGGTACCTTTTGGCCCTCTTAAGTTCTTGTTTAAATTCTTTCCTGCTTCCTTGAAACAAGAGCCTTGTCTAATTTCAATTTTCTAATCCTTACACATACTTTCTTTTCAAGTAAACTTTCAATAACTCTTGTCATTCTGGGTTCCTGAATTTTACCATCCCTGTAATTCAACCTCACAGGAACATGATGGCTCTGAGCTCTAATCAACTGGCTTTTAGAAAACTCTGACATGTCACTTATGGATTTACCCTCAAACAACTGCCCTAGTCTGAAATCTCCAGTTCCTGTCCAATACGGTTGTAATTAGTCTTCGTCTAATTAAGCACTTTCACCCAAGGACCAGTCTTACCCAGTTACTTCAAGATTGCTTCACCATTCAAAACAATCACGTCTGATCATCTGACTCTGTACCCTTTTCCCACATTGGTCATTGCCTGGCACTTATATGACACGAATGTTACCTGTCACTTGTTAGCCCAAACCTGAATATTGTCCTGACCTTGTTGCATTTGGACATAGACTGCTTCAGTATCTGAGGAGTCACAATACTGAACATTGTGCAAATTTCAGTGATCATCCCCACTTTTGACCTCAGTACAGAGGGAAGGTCATTGATGAAACAGTGAAGAAAGGTGTGTCTAGGACACTACCCTGAGGAACTTCTACAGATATGTCCTAGAGCTGAAGTGACTGGCCTCCAAGAACCACAAACACCCTCCCCTGCGCCAGATAAGACTCCAACCAGCAGAGAGATTTCCTGCAATTCCCAGTGACTCCAATTTTGTTTGGAGTCTACACTTTGCCCCAAGGTCTGCTCCACTCACTGACTTTTTGCATTTCCTCCAAACTCCTCAATTGCCACCTATACTCTCTCTAAAACTATGAGATTCCCTCCCCAAAGCTCTTCATCTTCCCTTTTCTCCTTTAAGATCTGTATTAAAAGCTACCTCTTTGGCCAAACTTTTGGTCACTGTCCTGACCTCCTGCTTTTTCTCAATGTCTGTTGTTACCCTTACATTTCAGTGAATTGATCTTGGACATGACAGTTATTTAAAGGCAAGATATAAACACAACTTGATGAAAAATAATTCAACAATTCCCCTGCAAACACAATCCAAACTTGAAAAGAGTAGGTGGTGGAAAATCAACAACCTGATAGGCAAGTTCCTCACTGAACTCCTTCAAATTTCAGTAATTCCACATGACTAATAACTTTGTCACAATTTCCAGATTGAAGCTGCTATCTAAGGAGACTATGAAGAGAATGAGGGAGGGATGAAAAACATGGAAATAACCACCTTTCTCCACCCATTCAGCTCAATGACAATGTCCTCAGACCAGACATTTTCTCAGCGCCAAATTCAGGTTTTTCCCTTACTGATACATATTGCCCACTCCCTTTCTCACACCTTTCAGTTTCCTTCTCAAACTGCATGGAGGCCCTTTTTATTCAATTACAGGCCACTTCTTGTTGGTACTGAAACAGGTAGGATTATGTGTATAACTCACAATGTTGCAGTTCTTGTAAGTTCAGAACTTGGTGTGCAGAAGTGATGTAACGACAGGTAACTTCATTCATTCTCATCCTTGGCAAGCCTATCTTCCCTCTGGTCCCCCTCAGCCTGGTCTGGTTCAGCATCCTTCCTCTTCCCCTATGACTCTATACACGTCAGACCTGAGGCAGCTTCACTTCACTAGTCCTGACACACATGAACCAAAGTAAAGCTCCACAAGTGTTCTCCCACTCCCATCTCTAGCCCTGGTGAAGCCTCATTCTGCAAGCTATTCAACCCTAAACTTATCCCAGCTGGCTTTATACAGGCCTTAGCAGCACAACTGCCCAAAAGTTCACTTCAAAAGAACCAAAAGAAAACGGAAAGGGAAAAAAAACTTAAAAGGAAACTTCAAAAGCTGAAAAACTTAGCTAAAACAAGGAGCAAAAACCTAGGTCATGATAATTCAGTACAATCTCTTCATCAGATAAGCTTTTTGACCAAGCTTTTAGTCATCTTACTTAATATCACTTTATGTAGCTCCTTATCATAGTTTGTTCTAAAGTGGACCTGTGAAATGACTTGGGTGTTGTGTTTTGTTAAAACTTTACAGGTTGCTATTGTTGTGGCATATGACAGTATATTATATTAATCACCAATATCCAAATAACCTAATTTATAGCAGATTTGTAAAGAATTTTAACAGTTCAGCTATCAATTTCTTTCATATTTGTGGACATCTGGTACCAGGAATTTAATATTGGTGAATTTGCGTCAGCATCAAAATGGTCCCCAAAGAAATTCTTGCCAACTGATGTTTTATTTTGTAGATTAGCTTTCAAATCACAACTATGAGCAGCTCCAAATTTGAAGGTAACTAATTATGTCAAATGTATTGAATTTTTCTGAAATCATTGTTAAATTGTTTTCAAAACATTTCTGCTAACCAAATTACCACAATAACAAAATCAAAGCCAAAGCCATACAAAGTGAAGCAGGACTACAGTCTTTCATTTTCTTTAACATCTTTTAGTCCTCGTCAACTAAGAGTCCCAAGTTAGTAAGTACAAATGTAGTCAACCACTGAAACAACACTTTTTAAAAAAAAGTTACAGTTAATTAATACTTAAAACCAAGGACAGAAGCAAACATTCAATGAAAATTAGAGAATCCTGGCTGCCACAAAACATTAGCATTTAGTATGTTGTGCTTTTCCTTAAAAGGTACTCACTTGCATGAAGCTACTGGATGATGATACATACATTCATCACCATTTTTACATGCAGGCCAATACTTGCATCGCTCTAGAACTTTCTGCCGTTTTACTCGAAAGTTGTGGTCATCAATTTCTTCTAAGGTAGAAAATAAAAAGAACTTTATTTAATGTTTTAAGCTCACATTGAATGAAAATGTCCTAACATTATATTCTTCTTTTTAAAACAAGGGTTATAAATTATTATGATTATTTAAAGAAAAGGCTTTAAAAATGACTTACCAAAGGACAGTTCTGCATAAATTTTTTATTGTTTCAAAATGAATTCAGTTTTTAATTTAAAAAAACACAGCTTTAACCTCTTCCATTACCTTGATTGCCCCGGCCCCAGTCATCACTTCTTCAAATCCAACAGAGGAAACGACTCGGTCATTCATCAAGTCTGGAATCAGGTCTTACCCTTGGCCAAAATCATCCATGCAACCTGAACAGCAACATAACTGTAACACTACCTAATCTTGAATAAGTAGACCAACCTTGAGAGACCCTAAGACAATCCATTCAGCCGCTTTCCAACACCTAGTATATCCAATCCGATCTCCAAATCTGCTCCCTAGTTCTCATCTCTAGTACCTTGACGACTGATGTTTTTTCTAAACTGCACACTTTGTAGGAAACATTTGCCTCTTGCTCGGAGAAAATTCTCTCAAAACCTTTTATTATGCAATGTCCTTTCCAGACCCTTATCGTGACAATTCAATAAATTTATACACAATTCCACCCTCCTTGCTATCCCCTATTCCCTATCCCCTTCTATCTGTTCTTGCCCACTGTCACCCCAAATATTCATCTCCACTTTCCACACAACTTCATGTTTGAATCAGTTCAATTATGTTTCAATTCTGCCACAGCAGTGTAACAGATGAAATCATAAACACTACTCTTGTATCATAATGAATAATCTCCTCTGCAATATTCAGCACAGTTATCCTTACTGTTATTGTACAAATGCTTTTCTTGCATTATCCTCAACAATGGGACTGCTGCTGTTTGACTTCACCATTAACTAACTAAAGGCAAATATCATCCTGAAATGGCTTCTAGCATGTCCCCCCAGATTCCAACTAAATCCCCCTGTGAGCTCCTTCTCTACATGTTACATTTTAACAATACCTGCAGACATGGAATAGGACTCTCCATGAGCTGATAACAACCAATGTTTCCACTCTATTACTAATCTTAACTTCTCCAATGCCTGTGCATTGTCACTGACTGCTCATCAGAAATCCAGTCCTAAGTAAGTCACAACTAGCTCCACCTAAACACTGTGAGGACTGAGTGCATAATTTTCAGGTCCTGCCACAAATTCCATACACTTGCTGCCAATTCCAACCACTTCTCCAGCCACCATCTCAGGCCGAAGCAGACCGCTACAACTTAGGCATCCAATCTGACCAGAATTCACCCTGACTTCTTTATCACAAATGTCACGTTCCATCAAGAAAACATTGTTCGCTTCCAACAAATGGCTGTTGAAATCCTTATCCTTATCTCTCTCATCTCAAGGATTCATTACTCTGATACTCTCTTGGTTCATCTTTGCTTTATCTTCAGTTAATTAAATGCCATTTAAAATTCTCCTAGAGTTCTAATAATAAAAATATGCGACATCCCAACTGGTAAAGGAGAGAGTAAATTAATATAAACAATGAATTAACAAGTTTTCTGGACTAAGAATAAATCAAGTTTCATGGGTCAACTGACATTTCCTTAGTTTTTAAAAATTACCATCAGACTCCTTCAATGACTGAGCAGCATTCTGCATTGACAATCTGTATTTCCTTCCAGCCTCTTGCAAAAGGCCCCCTTGCTCCATTATTTCAGTCTCCTCCTCTTGTTCTGAGCTATATCCAGGAGGACTTGGAATGCCATCCAATGTCACAATAAATTTAGGACTTGATTCCTCAGAGTCACGTTGATCTCTATCAAAGAATTTTTTAAAAAATAGTAATTAATAACAAAGCTAACTGAACATTTAAAATTATATTTTTTGCAATATATTCTGGAAGAGGACATAAGATTAAACATACAATTGTTTCTTTGAAGAAATTGCTTTAATAATTAGATGAATCACCACTTAAGCCATTTTAAAGCCTACTGAATACAACCACTACAGACCCTTTGTTCTTCTTGTGGATGCTTAAAAGATTAATTGAGGACAGTCAATAAGAATTTGTTGAGATAAGGCAAGGTCAAATGAAATGAATTTTTTAAGCAAATCAGATTATGGAACAGAATACTAGAATTGCTGCAAATTACGAATGCCCAACTTGCAAACACTTGTACTTACTCGCATACAAATTGACCTGAGAATAGACTCAGGAACGAAAGCTGCTTGCAACCTGGGGATTGCTTATATTTTTAAAAAGGCACAAAAGTATTAATAAAGAACTAGCTGTGAAAGTTTAGTTGTTAGAAGAAAATGTAACCATATGGATTGATGGTTAGGTGGCAACAAACAGAATATCAGACAAAAGAATGCTTAATTTGGCAAGATGTGAATAGCCATGCACCCAGAGATCTGACCTGGAATATCTTTACTAATATAAAAGCAGAGGAAGATACAAGGGTATGCAGAAATAACAATGGAATGAGATTAGTTTTGAATTGCTTTTGCAAGGTATTGACACAGAAACTAAACAGAAAGGGTCTCCTGTGCAATAAGTATCAAAATGATTTAGACATATAAGCAGAGATAGTAGGAACTGCTGATGCTGGAGAATCTGAGATAACATGGTGTAGAGCTGGATGAACACAGCAGGCCAAGCAGCATCAGAGGAGCAGGAAAACTGACGTTTCGGATCGAGATCCTTCTTCAGAGATGGGGGAGGGGAAGGGGATACTGAAATAAACAGGGAAAGAGGGGGAGGGGGCAGAAGATGGATAAAGGAGAAGATAGGTGGAGAGGAGACAGACAGGTCAAAGGGACAGGGTTGGAGCCAGTGAAGGTGAACGTGAGTGGGGAGTTAGGGAGGGGATAGGTCGGCCCAGGGACAACAGACAGGTCAAGGAGGCAGGATGAAGTTAGTGGGTAGGGGATGGGGGTGGGGCTTGAGGTGGAAGGAATGGTTAGGGTGGCGGGGACTAGCCGAGCTGGTTTTGGAATGCCGTCGGGGAAGGGGAGATTGAAGCTTGTGAAGTCCACATTGATACCCTTAGGCTGCACGGTTCCCAAGCAAAATATGAGATGCTATTCCTGCAGCTTTCGGGTGGCGTCATTATCGCAATGCAGGAGGCCCAGGATGGACATGTTGTCCAAGGAGTGGGAGGGGGAGCTGAAACAGTTCGCGACTGGGAGGCGTAGTTGTTTGTTGCGAGCTGAGCGTAGGTGTTCCACAAAGCGGTCCCCAATCCTCCACTTGACTTCTCCGATGTAGAGAAGGCCACAACAGGAACAGCAGATACAGTATATGACATTAGCAGATATGCAGGTGAACATCTGTTTGATGTGGAAGCTCTTCTTAGGGCCTGGAATGGGGGTGAGAGGGGAGGTGTAGGGACAGGAGTAGCACTTGCTTCAATGGCAGGTAAAGTGCCAGCGGGGAGTGTGGAGCGGATAAGGGAGTCACGGAGAGAGCGGTCCCTCCGGAAAGCACATAAGGGTGGGGAGGGAAAAGTGTCTTTGGTAGTGGGGTTAGATTGCAGATGGCAGAAATGTCGGAGGATGATGCGTTGGATCCGGAGGTTGGTAGGGTGGTACTTGAGGACAAGGGGGATTCTGTTATGGTTGTTATTGCGGGTAGGGGGTGTGAGGTATGAGTAGTGGGAAATGCGGGAGACATGGTCGAAGGTATTTTCGACCACTGTGGAAGGGAAGTTGCGGTCCTTGAAAAAGAAGAGAACATCTGGGAGTGGAATGCCTCATCTCGGGAACAGATGCAGTGGAGGCGAAGGAATTGGGAATAGAGGATGTTATTTTTGCAGGAAGGGGTGACAGGAGGTGTATTCTAGGTAGTTATATATAAGCAAGTTTGCTTACATGTAATTAAATATGTTTTTTTTTAAATTCAGAAGAATGCAAGGGCATCTTGTTGGGAAGATAAGTTAGCCAAATGAAAACCCAGAAAGGAATGAGGGGCAGATGTAGTTCATTGTAAACAAAAATATTTTGGGGAATGGGAACAATATGATGCTTGTAACATTCTGGGTCTTTAGAACATAGAACATAGAAAAGTACAGCACAGTACAGGCCCTTCGGCCCACGATGTTATGCTGTGGAATATTCCTAATCCAAAAATAAAATAACTTCACCTACATTCCCCTCAATTCACTGCTGTCCATGTGCATGTCCAGAAGTCATTTAAATGTCACTAATGACTACAACCACTCTCTACCTACTGTCAGCCAACCAATTCTGAATCCATATATATTGGACCTGAAAGTTTACTTTTTTTTAAATTGCTTTATAGGCTACTTTCTTGAGAACACCATAACAACTGATTTAATATTTACAGACAACTTAGAGCATTACATATAATGATTTCAAAATGGAACTATGAAGTGAAACAAGCTCTTAATTGGTGCACTTTTCCACTATTCATTAGTATTAAAGAGAATTAAATTGGTTGAGAAGGGCCCTATTATGCTAAAAGAACTTTCAAATGTACCCAGCAAGGAGCTTAACTGAGTGTAAAAGTGTGATAAGCTTCCATCTTGAAGCAGCAACATCTTATTTAATAATATTTTTGATAGTTTCAAGTCAAGATGGCGTGAGGGTTGGAGGGAAACATGAAGGTTCTTGGGCTCCAATACATTTGCTGCCCTTTTTTTTCTGGGTTGTACAGATCACAAGTTTGGAAGGGAATTTGAGTTTCCTGTCATTTCAGGAGGCTCTCGTTTGTGCTGCTGTATTAAAATTGCTACATGTTCAGATGAGCTCATGGTGAGTTAACTACATTTCAGCCCATTCAAAAACTGTCTGTTTCTGCAAAATCAATGGGAGGTCAGAACTTGTTTGGAATTTGGAGAATCATATAGGCTCTATTCAATAATTACGTTTAACTGAATAATTCAAGACAAAATACTGGAGCTCCATTCCCAACAGCATCATGGATCTACCTACTACCATAGACTACACTTGTTCAAGGACCACTACTGTCGTGATTAAAAAGAGGTCAGCCAGCTGGATCTCACAGAATATGAGTTCCCTGACTGGGGCTGTTAACCTGGTAGAACCCTTAAGAGTACTGACAGGCAGAGGGATCTGGGTGTACAGATACACAGGTCACTAAAAGTGGCAACGCAGGTAGAAATGGTAGTCAACAAGGCTTATGGCAGGCTTGCCTTCATCGGCTGGGGCACTGAGTCTAAAAACTGACAGGTAATGTTGTAGCTTTATAGAACCTTAGTAAGGCCGCACTTGGAAAACTGTGTTCAATTCTGGTCATCACGCTACCAGAAAGATGTGATGGCTTTTGAGAGGGTACAGAAAAATTATACCAGAATGTTGCCTGGTATGAAGGAATTAGCTATGAGGAAAGGTTGGAGAAACTTGGGCTGTTCTCACTGGAACGATGGAAGTTGGAGGGGGACCTGATAGAGGTTTACAGGATTATGAAGGGCACAGACAGACTGGACAGTCAGAAGCTTTTTCCTTTACAGCAAAATTCCTACCCTATTTTGGTGTGTTCTGCAAATGTAGCTACCATGTCTTCACTCTTCTCATCTGTGTTATTGATATAGATTTTAAGAAGTTGAGGTCCTCGTTCAGGTCCCTGTGGGACTCCACTAGTCATACATCTTCTCTCCAGGCTAACGTGTTCACCATAAGCTTTTATTTGGCACAATAATATTTGATGTGACACCTTATCAAATGTCTTCTGGAAATCTGAGTACAGCACATCTACTGGTTTCCCTTTATCCCCAGTATACTATTTCTTCAAAGAACTACAATAAATTTAGTTTCTCTTTCACAAAACTGTTGAAAAACACTGAATTTGTCTGATTACCTTGAAAGCATCCAAATGCCTGGCTATAACATCTTTAAAAGCAGCTTCTAAACTAACTGGCCTGTAGTTTCTGCATTGTTGACTCCTTCCGTTTTCAAGCAAAGTTATCCTACAATCTAGCAGAACCTCTCCCAATCTAAGAAATTTAAAATCAATGCATCAATTGTCTCGTAAGTTACTTCTTTTAAAGATCCTAGATGTTGTTTCTTATAACTTGTTAGCTTGGAGATCCAACAATTTACTGAGTACAATCTTCCTGCTGACTGTAATTTTCCTGAGATCCTCTCTCCCTTTCATTCCTTGATTTATGGCTATTTGTGATGGCACTTGCATCATCAAAAGGTAAAAAACTAGTTTGGTTCTTGGAAAATTTGTAGCATACTATAAGATACAATAAAACATGACAAATAATGTAATTATGCCCAGATACCATTCAGCCTTGTAGTAGACAAAAAGCTACTCACTTGGCCTGTACCACACGATCTTGTTCTGTTGATACACCTTCAATATAAACAGCAACTTTTCCCTGGCATTTGGGTTCAACTCCTTCCAATACAGGCTTCTTCAAGATAAATGATCTAGTATCACCACCTGGTCTTGCTTCTATTGACTTCACTGCCAAATCAATAAGTAATGTATTATGGTCTTGCAAAATTATAATAATGCTCTATTTGATGGAGACTACAGAACAAATCTGGCAAAAAAAGATATTGTAGCACCTAAGAGTAACATAATTAACATAATTATTCGGGCTTTATTTTCACTTTCTTGCGCCTCCAATCTACATTATACCCTGTGTTATGTTGGGTAAATGCAATGTTCACATACAGCTCTTAGTCACTTTAGAACAGATTCAGGAATATATGCCCACAAATCTGTCCTTAAATGAACTGAAGAGGCAGGTGGTATTGACACCCTCAAATATATAGCTGAATGTGGAACCACTGAAGATGGAAGGAGTGGGGAATAAAATGTATCCCAGTCTCAGAAAAATGGCACGGGGTGGGGGGTGGGGGGTGGGGGGTGGGGGGGGGGCACTAAGTTGACATGCACTACATTGACAGGATGCTAGCATTCAACCAACTAGATATACCCCCAAATAACTCCAAAATTTAAAGTTTGAGGGTGAAAAAGAATTAACAACAAAAAAATCTCAGAATACGAATACAGTAAAGAATGGAAATACTTTAAACTATATTTTGAAATAGAATTACTCCTTTAGAAGAATAATCATTATTCTGACTCAATTTCTGATGTTTTTATGTTAATTATCTTGACTGAAAAGTAATTTTGATTCTTACAGTAAAGCTTTTGTACAGGCTGTTCAGCTTTATCAATTTGCAGTTGTATGCCATGTTGATCTGATTTGTCTTCTACATTAATCACTTCAATTTCATTGCTTTCACATACAGCTCGAGTTCTAGGAGCCACAGGTACGGTCTGTCTCTGAGAAACTACTACACAAAAGGAAAACCTGATTACAAACGCAGTTTTCTATAAAAAATATACTTAAGACACCTTAATTTTAGTTCATCTTAATAATTGGAAACATTGGTAGAAAAATCTGAATTAATGTTTTAGCTTATACTGTTATAACCCACAGTGATTAATCAAATCAGTTGGTGAGCTTTGGGAGGGGCTTAAGAAGAAGTAGCCATAGAAAGAAATATTTTGATACATTTGCCCAGTAATATAAGATATTCAAATATGAAGAAATAGTTACATTCAATAAAACATTATAAAACCAAAGAAAAAATTTGGTAGAATTTGGATGCTTTGTGTTAAAAGGCCTGAACTTGATTATATAATGTGCATTATAACTAAGTCCAAAACTGAAGTCTAGATTAAGAATATTAAAGTTTTGATAGAATATGCCTCTTTCATAAACGCAATTTGTTCAAACAATCCTCAGCGCTGGTACAAGAGGAGAGTAATTTAACTTCACAAAATGGATATTATGTGGGAGATGCAATTTTGTGCCCCACTTATTTTACTGCTTATCACTTATACCTGGAAGCAGTTCACAGAAAATAAGATCACTTGCTTTCCATTTGTGAATCAGTAAGATCCCAGAGGTGCGAGGTATTGGTGAGGATAAAGGGTGAGGAAACAGCAATTAGAAGTTGCTAAACCTAACTTTTAAAGCTTCAAAGAATTTTTGCAGAGTAGAAAAGGTCTCAAGTTTCAGTAGAACTGAAAACAATGATGGTTTCAGAAGACCATAGGAGCAACTACGGTTGAACAAAAATATGCTTTGGGAGAAAAGATATTCGAATGGCCAGATTTGAGCTAATAACAAATCCTGAGACCTCATTTTGTATATTATAAACATTACACAAATGGAAAGGGCACATGGAATGAAAACCATTTTTGACAAATAATGTGTACTAATCTACATTACCTGGTGGATAGTTTGTTGTCTTGCTTACAGATTTCTGGGCTTCTGTGATAGCTTTTAGGATTAGATTCTTATTGGCCTGCTTGGAAGGTGGTAAAGTAGGCCTGAAAAGCAAACAAATTATCCTTATTTCATTTCTTTCAAATTTTACGTTATTAACAAACACCAAAAATATCTGCTTATTATCATTACCAAGACTTTTCTGCGGGTGCAGAAACAGAGGAAGTCGCCCAAGGAATGGTAAGAAAGCTATTAGTTTCTTAAAATATCAAAGTGACAGTTACTTTTACAGCAAATAAAGTGAGAGAAAAATATCTGATCAAATGAGAGCTAGTTTCTGGTGTTCAGATAATAAAAGTAAAATGGAGAAGAGTTATCACGTATTTTTGTGGCAATGTTAGGATTAAATGGGTATATGTATTTCCTAAACATGGGATCATTAAGAAAAAAATGCCCGAAAGGCTAATGATAATTTTGTGGGAATTACTCCACTGAACGCACTACAAAAAAAAACAAAATTAAAAGACTGTTATTCTAGTGAGTTTCCTGCATGTATATTTATTCAAGGATACTTTATGATGGGTGATACATAAAAATCTTGCCAAGAATACTCTCATTCCAAGGCTGAGTAATAACGTGATCTCACCACTATTCCTTCTCTGATTTTCTTTGTAAATCCCACTCATTTGCACTATTTTCTGACAAAATGTGCAATCCTGAAACATGGGCTGAGGAACATAGGAACAGGGCATTCAATCTATTAAGCCTGCTATGCTATTCAATACAATTAGGCCTGATTAAACATTTCAGGGCCTTTTACCCACCCTATCCACATAACGCTGCAAGTCATTGCTTTATTTTTGATTGAAAACGTTTAAAGTAGAGATTGGCAAAGAATGAGCTTCCACAGCCATCCACGGTACAGTAGAAAACTTAAAACATTCACAACTTTCCAAGTGAAACAAGATACTCCTCAACTCAGACGTACATGGCATCCATCTTATCCATGTCCTGTACATGCTGGTCGTAGGCATTAAAACCGCCTGCAGAGAACAGGAAGTGGAATCATGGATAAACACAAAAGGCAGGAAAGGGGATTAGAAAAGTGATAGGCAAGGAGATCAAGGGCCAGGGTCAAAGAGAGGTAGTGAAAAATAATGGTAAAGGGGCAAGTAATCCTAAAAAGATAAGCCTTAAGGCTTTGTGCCTTTTTGCACATAGCAGATAAATTAATTCTGCATGCAGATTAAAACAGGTACAATATAGTCAGTAATAGAGAGACATGGCTGCAGGGTGACCAGGGATGTGAACTGAATATCCAAAAGTATCCAGTATTTAGGAAGGAAAGGCAAAAAGGATAAAAGGTGGTGAAGTTGCACTGCTGGTTGAAAAAATGGAAATTAACAAAATAGTACTGAAGGATCTTAGCTCTAACAACATGGCATCCCTATGAGTAGATCTGAGAACCACCAAGAAGCAAAAAAAAAATTTACGGTTGTATATATTTTCCAAACTGCACGGTGATGTTAGGAATGGTATTAAACAGAAAATTAGAGACACATGCAATAAAGGAACATTCATAATTACAAGAGAAATTAACTTATTAGCGATAGACAACACGGTTTTGTGTTGGGGAGGACGTGCTTCACTAACTTGATCAAGTTTTTTGAGGAGGTAACAGCAATGGTTATGAGAGAAAAGCAATTGATGTTGTCAACATGGACTTCAATAAAGCCTTTGATAAAGTCTCTCATGACAGATTGGTACAAAAGGTGAAGTTATATGGCTTCGGGGGTGTGCTAGCAAGATGGATATGGAACTGGCTTAGTCATAGGAGATAGAGGGTAGCAGTAGGAGGATACTTTTTCAGAATGGAGGATTGTGACAGGGATCTGTGCTGGGACCTCTGCTATTTGTGATCTACATAAATAATTTGGAGGAAATTGCAGCAGGTCTAATCAGCAAATTTGCATACATTACAAAGATTGGTGGAGTTATGGACAGTGAAGAGGATTGTCAGAGTATACTGTAGGTTATGGATTAGTTGGTGTCAAGGGCAGAAAAATGGCAGACTGAGTTCAATCTGAACAAATGTGAGGTGATACATTTTTGAAAGGCCATGTACAGGTGGAAATTTTGCAATGAATAGCGGAACACTTAAGAGTATTGATATGCAGAGGGATCTGGACGTGCAGGTCCACAGACTACTGAAGGTGGCAGGCAGTGAGATAAGGTAGTAAAAAAAGCTTACAACATGCTTGCCTTCTTTAGAAGGGGCACTGAGTGTAAGGATAGGCAAGTTATGCTGCAAGTTTATAGAACTTCAGTTAGGCCACATTTGGAATATTGCGTACAGTTCTGGTCAGCATGCTACCAGAGAGATGCAGATGCTTTGAAGAGGGTAGAGAAAGTGTTTACTAGAATGTTGCCTGATATGGGAGATTTTAGCTATGAAGGTTGGATATACTGGGTTTGTTTTCACTGGAACACGGGAGGTTGAGGGGTGACCTGATAGAAGTTGATAAGATTGTGAATGGCATGGATAGAGTGGAAAGTATGAGGCTTTTTCCCAGGGTGGAGGGGTCACATGTTCAAGGTGTGAGGGAGGAAGTTTAAAAGATGTGTGAGGGCATTTTTTCACGCAAAAGACAGTAAGTGCCTAGAATGTGTTGCCAAAGGTGGTGGTGGAATCGGACATGATAACAGCATGACACCTGGACAGATACATGAATAAGAAGGGAATGGGGGATACTGATCCTGTAAGTGCAGACTGTTTTAGTGTGAAAGGGCAAAACATGTTGGCACAGGCTTAGAGGCTTGAAGGGCCTGTTCCAGTGCTATATTGTTCTTTCTTTGCTCTCCTCAGGGGATATGTACATAGAAAGTAGAAGGAATAGGATATTTAGCCCTTTGAGCCGGCTGTGGCAATCATTGTGATCGTGGTCGATCGTTCAACTCAGTAGTCCATCCCTGCCTTTCCACCATATCCTTTTAGCTCCAGTTGCTACATTGAACACCTTCTTGAAATTGTGCAATGTCTTGGATTAGACTGCTGTCTATGGTAGTGAATTCCACAAACCTACCACTCTCCAAGTGAAGACATTTCTCCCCCATCTCCGTGCTAAATGGTTTACCCTGTATCTCTAGATAGTTACACGTGGCTCTGGAGTCCCCTGTCATGGGAATATTTTTACTGCAACTAGTCGTGCTAAAATTTCATACATTTCCATGACAGCTCCCCCCTCATTTTTCTGAACCTGATGTGTTAAATCCTAACTGATTCAACCTTTCCTGTTAATTTAGTGCTGTCATCCTAGGAATCTGTCTCAAAATTTTGCCACACTTGCTCACTAGCAAAAACAGCATTCCTCACATAAGACGACTAAAACTGGATGCATTTTCCCAAGTGTTGTCCCGATGAGCTTACACTGGTCTCTTTTCTTTTAATCAAGGCCTTTGTCCTCGTTTGCTGAATATTAAACTGCTCCCACTCTTCAGTCCAATTTGTATGCGTTATCTTTGGACCTAATACTATCTTGGATTTCCTTATGCCCTTTTACCTTTGCACCAGACACGAATGAGCAGTTTTTGCTGTTCACCCATGCGCTCTTTGAATGTTTGCCATTGCCTTTTCACTGCACTTCATATCATCATAGTTTCCCCTAATTAGACTCAAGCCCCCAGTCTTAGAATTCCTCATCAAGATGTAGCTGATTCTATCATATTATACTTGTTCATCCCGAAGGGGCTTCCAGATTGCTGATTATTCCTTTCTCATTGCACAATAGCCAGTCTAGAATGGTATGTTCTTATATTGATCCCTGACGTATTAGTCCAGCAAGCCATCATTCAAGCACATCAGGAATTTCTCCTCTACAGTAATGTCACTAATTTGAATTACCCAGTCTATATACAGATTAAAATCCTTATTTAAGTTCTTTCCTACTTTCCCCATATACTTCAAGGGCTTCATCAGTTCCCATCCTCTTGGATCTTATGAATGCTATCTTTTTCTTTTTGATCAAAGTCATAACATCCCTGGTCATCTAAGGTTCATGTACCTTGCCATACCCATCCTTCATTCTCACAGGAACGTGCTGCTCCTGAACTCTTATCAACTGCTGTTTGAAATAATCCCACATGTCCGACCCTCAAT
The DNA here is from genome assembly GCF_030684315.1 of Stegostoma tigrinum. Classification (NCBI taxonomy): domain Eukaryota; kingdom Metazoa; phylum Chordata; class Chondrichthyes; order Orectolobiformes; family Stegostomatidae; genus Stegostoma; species Stegostoma tigrinum. Next base: position 31,646,612 of record NC_081363.1, read on the forward strand.
GTCTACATAACCTCTCCTCTATCTCCTGCTGGCTGTTGGATGGCCTGTAGTATATCCCTACCATTGTGATTTCACCTATTCCTGATATTTTTCCCATTTTGCCTTGCTGCACGAGTCCTCTGATACATCTTCCCTCAGTACAGCTGTGAGATACTCATTTACCAGTAATGCAACTCCCCCATCTCTTTTCTCTCCCTATATATCATACCGAGAGAATAAAGGCCCATTTTGCCCATTCTCTCTTCATAGGTTAGTCTTGCTGTACCAAAACCCAGCAAACATTCCCTCTATGGCATTAACATCTTTGCTGAGATAAAGAGGCCAAAACTGCACAGTACCCCCCGTGCATTCAAAACAAGCACCTACACAACTATGGCAAGACTTACACTATTCCTGTGATTAAAATTTCTTGTAATAAATAGCTTGCTGTACCTGCGTGGTAACCTTCAGTGATTTCGCAACAAAGACACCTTGCTGAAAGTAGCTGTTAATGACACCAGTCTCATCATTTTCTGAAATGCTTTGCACATCTGCTTCTCCCACCAAAGGCTATTTTCACAAATAAACTTCATACAGATAAGAGATTTACATACATAGTGCTGAAACATTGACATGTATTCCTTTCAAGACTCATCCACAAAAAAACCCACCATGCAAATAACCTACTCCTCTGACTTGCCTGCACTTATACTGTGCTGGCTTTGGTTTTCACACAAAGGCTTAGATGTAGGAGTGCACAATGTCACTTGATATTGGTGTATTTGAAACTTTTGAAGCTTTCTTTAGAGATTTTTCTTACTGGGACCTGCACTATACACAAGGTCAGATAGTTTTGGTGTGTGTGTGGCATCTGTCAGTCACAAGAGGCCATGGATCTGCGTTTGAAGAGTTTTGATTCAGCTGCGGGTGATAGCGCAGCGTCTCTTGTGGCTGTGCAGGCCCACAAGGGAGTGACAGTCTCGGTTGCAGCAACTGCATCTGAAGACACTCTCCTCCAGTGTTGCTGCGCTGCTGTTTTGGTGTACCTAGTATTATTTTAGAGCCTTGATACATTTAAAAAAACAGTTCCTTTATGGGATAACAAGGTGTAGAGCTGGATGAACACAGCAGGCTAAGCAGCATCTGAGGAGCAGGAAGGCTGACGTTTCGGGCCTAGACCCTTCTTCAGAAATGGGGGAGGGGGAAAGAGTTCTGAAATAAATAGGGAGAGAGGGAGGCAGATAGAAGATGGATAGAGGCGAAGATAGGTGGAGAGGAGTCAGACAGGTCAAAGAGGCGGAGATGGAGCCAGAAAAAGCAAGTGTAAGTGGGGAGGTAGGGAAGAGATAGGTCAGTCCAGGGAGGACGGACAGGTTGAGGAGATGGGATGAGGTTAGTAGGTATGAGATGGTGGTGGGGTTTCAGGTGGGAGGAGTGTATAGGTGGGAGGAAGGACAGTTTACGGAGGCAGGGATGAGCTGGACTGGTTTTAGGATGCGGTAGGGAGATTTTAAAGCGTGTGAAGTCCACATTGATACCATTAGGTTGCAGGGTACCTAAGCTGAATATGAGTTGCTGTTCCCTGAATGAATATTTTTCAACAGTATTCACTCTAGAAAACGACAATGTTGTCGAGGAGAATACTGAGATACAGGCTACTAGACTAGGTGGGATTGAGGTTCACAAGGAAGAGGTAACAGAAATCCGACAGAGGGTGAAGATAGATAAGTCCCCTGGGCCGGATGGGATTTATCCTAGGATCCTCTGGGAAGCCAGGGAGGAGATTGCCGAGCCTTTGCCATTGATCTTTAACTCGTCATTGTCTACAGGAATAGTGCCAGATGACTGGAGGATAGCAAATGTGGGTCCCCTGTTCAAGAAGGGGAGTGAAGACAGCCCTGGTAATTATAGACCAGTGGGGCTTACCTCAGTTGTTGGTAGTGTTCGAAAAGGTTATAAGGGATAGGATTTATAATCATCTAGAAAAGAATAAATTGATTAGAGATAGTCAGCACGGTTTTGTGAAGGGAAGGTCGTGCCTCACAAGCTTTATTGAGTTCTTCGAGAAGGTGACCAAACAGGTAGATGAGAGTAAACCAGTTGATGTGGTGTATATGGATTTCAGCAAGGCGTTCGATAGGGTTCCCCACAGTAGGCTATTGTACAAAATGCGGAGGAATGGAATTGTGGGAGATATAGCAGTTTGGATCAGAAATTGGCTTGCTGAAAGAAGACGGAGGGTGGTAGTTGATGGGAAATGTTCATCCTGGAGACCAGTTACTAGTGGTGTACCGCAAGGGTCGGTGTTGGGTCCACTGCTGTTTGTCATTTTTATAAATGACCTGGATGAGGGCGTAAAAGGATGGGTTAGTAAATTTGCAGACGACACTAAGGTCGGTGGAGTTGTGGATAGTGACGAAGGATGCTGTAGGTTGCAGAGAGACATAGATAAGCTGCAGAGCTGGGCTGAGAGGTGGCAAATGGAGTTTAATGCAGACAAGTGTGAGGTGATGCACTTTGGTAGGAGTAACCGGATGGCAAAGTACTGGGCTAATGGTAAGATTCTTGGTAGTGTAGATGAGCAGAGAGATCTTGGTGTCCATGTACACAGATCCTTGAAAGTTACCACCCAGGTTGACAGGGTTGTTAAGAAGGCATACAGTGTTTTAGCTTTTATTAATAGAGGGATCGGGTTCCGGAACCAAGAGGTTATGCTGCAGCTGTACAAAACTCTGGTGCGGCCACACTTGGAGTATTGCGTACAGTTCTGGTCACCGCATTATAAGGAGGATGTGGAAGGTTTGGAAAGGGTGCAGAGGAGATTTACTAGGATGTTGCCTGGTATGGAGGGAAGGTCTTATGAGGAAAGGCTGAGGGACTTGAGGCTGTTTTCGTTAGAGGGAAGAAGGTTGAGAGGTGACTTAATTGAGACATATAAAATAATCAGAGGGTTGGATAGGGAGAGCCTTTTTCCTAGGATGGTGACAGTGAGCACGAGGGGGCATAGCTTTAAATTGAGGGGTGAAAGATATAGGACAGATGTCAGAGGTGGTTTCTTTACTCAGAGTAGTAAGGGAATAGAACGCTTTGCCTGCAACGGTATAGATTCGCGAACTTTAGGTACATTTAAGTCGTCATTGGATAAGCAAATGGACGTACATGGAATAGAGTAGGTTAGATGGGCTTCAGATCGGTATGACAAGTCGGCACAACATCGAGGGCCAAAGGGCCTGTACTGTGCTGTAATGTTCTATGTTCCTGCAACCTTCAGGTGGCATTGTTGTGGCACTGCAGGAGGCCCAGTATGGACATGTTGTCTGAGGAACGGGAGGGGGAGTTGAAATAGTGTGGTCCCTCCGGAAAGCAGATAAGGGAGGGGAGGGAAAAATGTCTTTGGTGGTGGGGTCGGATTGCAGATGGCAGAAGTGTTGAAGGATGATGTGTTGGATCCGGAGGTTGGTGGGGTGGTATGTGAGGATGAGAGGGATTCTGTTTTGGCGGTTATTGCGGGGAGGGGGTATGAGGGATGAGTTGCGGGAAATGCGGGAGACACCGTCGGCGGGGTAGGGGGGGGTGGTCCTTGAAAAACAAGAACATCTGGAGATGTACAGGAGTGGAATGCCTCATCTTGGGAGCAGATGCAGCAGAAGCGAAGGTACTGGGAATAGGGGATGGTATTTTTGCGGGAAGGTGGGTGGGAGGTGATGTATTCTAGGTAGCTGTGGGAGTCGGTGGGCTTGAAATGGATATCAGTTTCTAGACATTTGCCGGAGATCCAGACAGAGGGGTCCAGGAAGGAGTGACAGGTACTAGAGATGGAATTTATGGGATGTGGGTTTTACTGGCTGGCCAGCATTTGTTGCATGCTCCTAGTTGCTCTTGAAAAGTTGGTGGCGAGCTGCGTCTTGAACCGGTCCAGTCCATCTGGGTATGAATTGACCCACAATGCCATTGGGAGGGAATTCTAGGATTCTGACCCAACGACAGTGAAGGAATGGCGATGTATTTCCAAGTCAAGATAGTGAGTGGCTTGGAGGGGAACTCGAAGGTGGTGGTGTTCCCATATATCTGCTGCCCTTGTCCTTCTAGGTGGAAGTGTTTGTGGGTTTGAAAGGTGCTGTCTGTGGATCTTCGGTGAATTCTGAAATGGATCTCGTCAATAGTACACACTGCTGCTACTGAAAATTGGTGCTAGAGGGAGTAGATGCATGTGGATGTAGTGCCAATCAAGCAGACTGCCTTGTCCTAGACGGTGTCAAGTTTCTTGAATGTTATTGGGGCTGCACACATCCAGGCAAGTGGGGAATATTCCATTACACTCCTTATTTGTACCTTGTAGAGGGTGAACAGGCTTTGGGATGTCAGGAGGTCTGTTACACATTGTAGTATACCCAACCTCTGGCCCGCTCTTGTAGCCACTGTGTTTAAGTGGTGAGTCCTGTTGAGTTTCTGATCGATGATAACCCACAGGATATTGATAGTGGGGGATTCAATGATGGTAACACCACTGAATGTCAAGGGGCCATGATCAGGCTTTCTCTTATTGGTGATGGCCATAGCTTGGCATTTATGTGGCGCAAATGTTACTTGCCACTTGTCTGTCCAAGTCTAGATATTGTCCAGATCTTGCTGCATTTGAATATGGACTTACTCAGTATCTGAGGAGTTGCGAATGGTACTGAACATTGCACTATCGTCAGCAAACATCTCCACTTTTGACCTGATGATGGAGGGAAGGTGACTGATGAAGTAGCTGAAAATTGTTAGGCCTAGCACGCTACCCTGAGCAACTCCTGCAGAGATGTCATGGAGGTGAGATGACTGATCTCCATCAACCATGACCATCTGACAATCTATGTTTCAGCTATGACTCCAAACACTGGAGAGTTTGCCCCAATACCCACTGACTCCAGTTATGCTAGGGCCCCCTGATGCTACACTTGGTTGAATGCAGTGCACTCAGAAGAACTAAGCATCTGGAGAAAGCTTTACCAATGAACATACACTAAAGGAGAAGTGGAGACACTGTGAGGCAGCATGGCAGAAGGATTAGCCCATTTCCTGTTACTGTCAACTTTATCAGCACAGAAACCAGCAGCAAGTTTTACCTCAAGTGCAATCACAGAAATTTGGGGGAAATTAATTCTTTTCTCCCGCCTCTACAGTGTGGCCTATTGAATATTAGTTCAGAATGTTCTTTTGTTTCAGCTTTCTAGCAAGTGCAGTATTTTGCTTTTTGTTCTCTGAACTTAATAACTAGAATAGTAGAATAGTATATAACTTTGCAACATGGAATACCAAAATATAAAGGATAACCTATTCAGAATGCAATGCAGAATGAAGATAAATGGTTACTAAGTGTCAAAATTGAAGGCACCAAAATAACAGTCCTGCAATTGAACAAATCCCAGTACTCAAAGTACTCTGAATTATGGTTGGTATTAAAAAAAGCTTTTCTTTATAATAAAGCAAGAGCGACTCAATTATAATAGTTTACCAGTTAAATACAGAAAATAAAATTTAATCTGCAAAGGTTTACAGGAAGTCGACATTATAAAGAGAAGAAAGTGGTCGTTGTGCATCAATATTTTTTGTTTTGTGATGTTAAATGTTGCACATATCAACAGATGGAAAAAATACCAATTGCATGTTGCAAAGATATGCCCTAATGTGAGAAACTGTATGTTTCCAGTACCTTCTTTCAGGCTTTGCTGGCACAGAAATACTGCTGGGAAGACTTCCTGTTCTTGTGCCATAATCATCATCATCTTCCTCACCATCACTAGTTTTACTTACTTTAACCACAGAACTGATGATTGCTGCCTTTCTCTTCCTGGAATTCTCATCCTGTATACATAAACATGATAAGTATACGATATAAGCATTCAACTTAAGTAGAGACTAATTAGTTTTTTGTCCTTTTGGTTAGCACTTTTGATAAAAAAGATTACAACTGAAAAGGCAATACGGCACTTTTAGACTGGGAACTAGATTTGGCAACTCCCTAATCATCAAGCTTCTAGTTAGAAATACAATTTCATATAATGGTGTAATTAAATGTTCTGTCATATTAGCATAGTGAGATTGGGCCCAATGATCTGCATGAATGTTGTCTATTCAATGTATTATGGGAAAGCCAACTAAAAACAGCAAATACATCATTTTTAATATTAGGGGAAGCCGTTCATGGTAAGTTGAAGGACATGACATTTGATGAAGAGATAGATCTTTTACAGTATTGCTTATGTTAATGCAGATTACGTTACTTACTAAATGCTGGGCTTTTAAAGATTTGGGAGGAAGGGGAGAACAAAGTAAAAGGGTGACAAGAGTAACATTTTGTGGGACTGAAGGCATAAGTAATTTTGAAAGAAAAGGATGGGAGGTTTAGAAATGAGTACTTGTACAGAATCGTTGATCTGGACAAAGTATTTAGGAGACTGGCAGTGAAAATATTAACGCTGGATTATGAAAATTTGGGCTCCGAAACACAACTGAATATTTGGAGCTACTGAGTAACATTAAGGAGGAAAGTATCAAGTAGAACACAATAGGTGCTGTAACTAGACAGCTGAAGGGAATAAACAAGTTGTAACAAGTAGCCTGGAGGGATAAAAATGTGAACTTTGTTATTTTGGATCTAAGAAACGAGAGACCAGTATGCTCTCCAGCCCAACAGCAATACCACCAGTAATTCATTGATACATTGGGACTCACGTTCTTCCTGTCCATTCCACGTGATGCCTTTGCTAACTCCCAACACAATCTTTCTTTGCTTGACTTTTTTTTAAAGCATTAAGGTCGTAATTTATTCTACTTGGTATTCTAAAGCACTTACATTAAAAAGTGTGATTTTTCCAGCGGTAAGCTGGAAAACTTCAGCGCTTCAGGTGCCATTTTGCTTGTGGTGTAAAGGTTGACAAATGAGGAGAGAGATAGGGAAACAGGATTGTAATCTGGTTAGAGTAAGGGAAAGTAATGGGCAATTAAGATTTATAACACATCTGGAAAAAAATCAGTACTGAGGGGAAATTGAAGAAAAAACAGAATTGCAAGCGGGAAGGGAGGAAAAAGCTTTTGAGGCAATGAAACCTGAATTGGCCAGAACACCAATGGCAGTGAGGATTATCTGGGGCAGGAAGCATTTGTGAAGTCACAGAGTTCTGGAGACAAACAGAAAGCATTCACAATCTAGACAATATTAGCTTGAAAAAAATGAGGCTACAAGTATAAACACACTCTTATATCTACCAAAACATTTGTAATTATTAATTTGCACTCACATCTCTACTTGGTCGATCAGAATGAGGCTTTGATGGCCTACAAAGCTGTACATCACTTTCTGATAATCTGTTGGAAGTTTCCAAGCTGCTTTCATATGATCTGTAAGCATGGCCAGGGTTTTCTAATGATCTACAGTCGTAGAAGTTTCCTTCTCCTAATTTACACAGTTGCACATTGTTCTGAGGAACCCTGAATGACTGAATGTTATTCTCAGTTGACCTACATGGATGTAAAACATTTTCTTCTGGTCTGAAGACTTCAAGTGAAGGACGAGACACATTGTAGCTAACTGGCACCACAGGTTTCTTCTTAGATGATGATGGAAATTCCTGTAAAATGTTAAGATCCTCATCTATTAGATCATCTGGTTCAGGTTTGATATCAATTACTGCTTCAGAGGAGACCAGCTCCATCAAAGGCTTCACTGCAGACGTTAACTGAGGTGTGCTCCTTTCCACAGGTGTTCTATACGCAAAATGAAATAGTTAAAGAAAGCATCAGAGACAACCTTACATAATTTGATTCACTAACTTTTTAAATACAAATGCCTTACAGACCGGAGTAAATAGAGAATCTTAATTCCTTGGGAATAAGGTCAAATCAACAATTCTTTTTTAAAAGTATCACCTGACATCAGTTTTAAACTAAGGAACTACGGATGCTGGAGATCGAAAACAAAAACAGAAATTACTGCAGAAATTCTGCAGATCTGGCAGCATTTGGAAAGAGAAAACAGAAGGGTCACTGGATTCAATGCTCTTTTCTCTTCACAGATGTTGCCAGGCCCGCTGAGTTTCTCCAGCAAATTCTGTATCATTTTTAAAGTATCTCAGCTGTATAATTACATTGCCTTCATTTTCAAGGTATATTAGGTCGTCAGTATGTGGTGGAAGAGGAAGGGGAAACCAAAAAGCAATTGACTGAAGAATTCCATTAAACGGACAAGAGTGGCAATAGTACTTCTCCAAGTTATCCATGTTTTTAAACTAAAAACAATGAAATCATGTTAACAAGGCGTAGAGCTGGATGAACACAGCAGGCCAAGCAGCAGAGGAGCAGGAAAGCCGACGCTTCGGACCCTTTTCTGAGGAAGGGTCCAGACCCCAAGCGCATCTTTCCTGCTTGACCTGCTGTGTTCATCCAGTTCTATACCTTGTTATCTCAGATGCTCCAGCATCGGCAGATCTTACTATCTCTGAATGGAATCTTGTTTATTGTTTGGGTTGACTGAAGGGAAAATTCAGCTGCTGCAAATATACAGATTAACCAAATTGAGCTAAACCTTCTAAGAATTTTGCACCTTTTGAAATTAAAGATATTACCAATCAAATTAAGAAAGATGGTTCTAGGCTAATATTCTATGTCATTTGCTTCAAAATAACTCTTGCATCAAGGTTTCCAACAATCTATCAAACACTGTCAAACAGGCATTATGCCAACAAAAACAAAAACAAAAACAAAACGAATACACAGGTTTTCAAGGGCCTATCAGATCAGTTATAACTAACATGAGGCTTTATTTCTTGACAATCTTTTCAATCTCCCTTTAGTGTCCATCAAAAGAAGTTGATCAGCCAACATACCGGAACTGGGGAAGCAAATCAGAATGCAATTATGGAGCTACTGCACTTCAGAATTGGGAATGCATCGGCCATGCCATATTTTGAGTGTTGTTTGTGAAGATTTCGGGGAACTTATCATTTGCAACTGAAATAAGCACATCCAATTTTTGCTAAAATTCAGTCTCTCATTTGACAATAGCCACTCAAAAACGAACTTTTAATTTCACCAACCTGATAGCAGGCACTGCCTGTTCTTGTAATGAGCTGGTAGAAACACGAGAATCATTTCTCTCAGAAAGTGTGCTAGAAACAGCAAGAATACGAACATCGTTGTTTTGATCAATGCTTCCACTAACTGCTGCTTGAGTTTTTTCCGTTGATAACAGATTACAATCGGAGTAATTTGATTGCTGTTTCAAAGTGGTGGGTTCTGGGATTCAAAGTTTAAAAAAAAGTCGCATTTCAATCTTCGAAAAAGTAATATGGATTTCTAGTATTTACACATTTCTTATCAATTCAAAATTAATGTGCTGTGTTTGCTCAAGTTCAGAAATGAATATGAAGGCTATTATTCAAGTTAAAACTAAAAGTGACATGACTACTTACCAACTGTAACAGAACGTAGTTTGTCAAGGACACCATGCAGCCTAAATAAAAACAGTATGTTAAACTCCTAAATTTAAACTTGCAATATATATTTAACTAATACACCCTTTTCTTTAAATGCTTCCATCCAGTATTAAAAGGAAGCAGTGCATTACATAGAAGAGAAAAATTATTTAAGTCTTAATTGGTGCATGAAAACTAAACATACCATGCAGTAAATTTGACAGTGTTATTTCCCAGAAAAAGAACAAGATCTTCTGCCATCTGGTCTTGGGTCTTTTTGTTGGCTACCATAACCATGATATAATCGGGTAGCTCTTCATCTACAAAAAGGAATGATAAAAATTAACTATTTTTGCTTCAAACATAAAGAGAAAAAAATTCAGCACTCTGTACAGGAAGGAAATGTTTTTATCCATTGGAAGAAATGTCATTCCACATGTTCCTAAAGCCGACTGACAACTGGAGTAAATTTTGTGGTGTCTGTAATATCCATTGTGATCAAGTTCAGTTCTACTCTTCACAGGGAAACTGGAAGACACAGACTGGAAGAGGTTCATTTAAAGCTTCATCTGAAAGCCACACAATCCACCTACAAAATAAATAATTTCAGAAAGCATAGGGAAAAAAATATAATATTTTAAAATCAATTTTAAAAACTCTATACTAAGTATCTGCATTCCTACCACATCAAGTCATGTGAACTTCTCCCTGGAGGAGGCCGAGATGCGTCACCCACATGGTAGTTCTAGTTGAAGCTTGCTGCCTTATTCATTTTGCACTGCTGTGCCAAGTTACTCCATCGTTGAGAATAAGAATTTTTTATTCTCAACGATGGAGGAACTTGGCACACCAGTGCAAAACGAACAAGCCAGCAATCTTCAGCTAGAACTTTCATGTGGGCGATGCATGTCAGCCTCCTCCAGTGATGCCCTGCATCACAGATAATAATGTTCAGCCAAGTCAATTCATTCCACGGTTAAATCAAGAAACAGACAGAGGCACTGGACAATGCAATGGCCAGGGGCGCGGCAACATTCCGGCAATAATTCTGAAGACGTGCTCAAGAACTTATCATTCCCCTGACCAAGCTGATCCAGTGCAGTTATTACATTGGCATCTACCTAACAGTGTTGAAAATTGCTCATATATGTCCTGTTCACAAAAAGCAAGTCAAATTTAACTCAGCCAATTACCACCCCCATCAGCCTGCTCTTGATCATCAGTAACGCGATGGAAGGCATCATCAGAACTACCAAGCCACACCTGCTCAGTGATGCCCAGTTTGGGTTCTGTCAGGGCTATTCAGCTCCTAACCTTGTTCAAATATGGACAAAAGCAGAGAATTCCACAAATGAGGTTACAGTGACAGCCCTTAACATTAAGGACCTTCTGACTGAGTGCGGCATCAAGGAGCCCTAGCAAAACTGGAATCAATGGGAATTAGGGAGAAAACTCTCCAGCGGTTGGCAGAAAAACTGGCACATGGGAAAATAGTTGTGGTTGTTCCAGGCCAGTCATCTCAGCTCCAGCAGATCTCTGCAAGAGTTCCTCAGCTTTGTGTACTAGGCCCAACCATCTTCAGCTGCTTCCATAAATGATCTTTCCTCCTTCATAAAGTCAAAAGGGAGGACAGTTTCTGATGATCACACCATGTTCAACACCATTTGCAACTCTTCAGATACTGAAACAGTTCATATTCAAATGCAAGATCCGGATAATATCCAGGCTTAGGCTGACAAGTGACACGTAACATTTGTACCACATAAATGCCAGACAATGACAGTGCCAGTAAGAGACAATCTAAGCACTGCCCCAGTATATTCAATGGTGTTACCACCACTGAATCCCTCACTATCAATATCCTGGGGGTTACCATTGACAAGAAAGTCACACAAATACAGTGGCTTTCAAGCAGGTCAGAAGCGAGGAACACTGCAGCAATTAACTGACCTCCTGACTCTTTAATGCCTGCCTACAAGGCACAGGTCAGGAGTGTGATGCAATACTCCCCCACTTGCCTGGATGGATGCAGCTCCAACAATACTGAGGAAGCACAATACCATCCACAACAAAGTAATTTACTTGACTGGCAATACATCCACAAGCATCCACTACTCCACCACTGGCTCTCAGCAGTGTGTACTGTCTACAAGATGCATTACAGAAATTCACCAAAGATCCTCAGACAGCACCTTCCAATTAGCAGGACGAAGGGGGCAAATACACGGGAACAGCATCACCTTCAAGATCCCCTCCAAGCCACCCACCATCCTGGCTTGGAAATATATCACAGTTCCTTCACGGTCACTGGGTCAAAATCCTGGAATTCCCTTCCTAAAGGGCATTGTGAGTCTGCTAAGATGGTAGTTCATGATGAGTCCACAAAATGGTATGGAGGGATTACCATACGAGCAAAAGCTAAACTGTTTCGGCTCTATTCATTGATGTTTAGAAGAATGAGAGGTGATCTCATTGAAACATATAGGATTCTTAAGGGGCTTGACGGAGTAAACGCTGAGATGATGTTCCCCCTCATGGAAGAATCTAGAACCACAGGGACATAATATCTGAATAAAGGGGCACCTATTTAAGATTGAGAGGAGGAAAATTTTTTTCTCTTGGAGGATGAAGAGTCTTTGGAACACCTTGCCACAGAATGTCACGAGGCAGAGTCCCTGTGTATATTTAAGGCTGAGATAGATTTTTGATTAGTAGGGGAAATCAAAGGTTATAGGGAAAACTCAGGAGTACATGAGAAATGTTTGCTTAGCCATGATCCTATAGAATGCCAGAGCAAACTCGAGGAACCGAATGGCCTACTTCTGTTGCTATTTCTTATGGTCTTATAGTTGTGATAACTGCAACATATTACATAAACAATAAGAAAATATACCAAACCTTCTATGGCACAAATTTGCAGGGAAAAGTGTATATAGTATTTATGACCAGTGATTTGAAAAAAAAACATGTTCTGCTGGGATTTTCCTTCAAAACTATGTCACTGCGGAATTGTACTGTTTGAGAATATACACTGTAATTAACAGCTTTGGTAGAAAGTTTGAACAACATACCTGCATAAGCCCCAAGTTCCTGCAGCTTTCCCTTAATGGCAGTCTGAAAGTAAAATGCAGATTAATTTGAATAGATCAAACACTAAACCAGAAATTTAAAAATTCTACCAAATAATATTCAGGTTAAAAGTATTCAATTTGTATCTATAAAAAGCCTACAATAGTTAAAATATCTCAGGGAGTTTCACAGGACAGTTATGAAATAAAATTCAACACTGAGCCGTGCAAGGTGATATTAGAACAAATTGCCAAAATTTTGGTCAATGTCTTCCCATTTAATGTGCATTCGCTTGCTTTGAAGCAACTCCCAAAACTGCCTCTCGGTTCTCTGAATTCCATTTTTTGACCTTTCTACCCAATTGATTTGACCACCAGAAACTTCCTGCCGTCTTAGAACATAGAACAATACAGCGCAGAACAGGCCCTTTGGCCCTGAATTTTGCGCCGACCTGTGAACTAATCTAAGCCCATTCCCCTACACTATCCCATCATCATCCATAGTGTCTTCTACAACACTTTTGCAGTAAATTTCTGCATCATCAAGCAACATTATCAAGAACCTACATCTCAATAGAAATTACTAACATTAACTAAAAAAAAAATCAAGTGGATCCATCACAGTTATTTTAAAAGCAAAACTGTAATTACATTTGCACATAATGCCAAACTGGGATAGGCAGTGGAATTGAAGGAGGCAGCTTGAGCGCTAAATGCATTTTAAAAACACACTTCCGCCGCTATTCTTTGTTTCCCAACACCAAAACAATTCTGAATCCAATTTGCCATTTTCCTTTGGACTTCCATGGGCTTTTACATTTTTTAATCAGCCGGCCATGTGGGGACTTGTCAGGTACGTTGCGAAAATCCATGTAAACCACAGCCACAACACATAGCCCGAATCATCCTTACCGGTCACCTCCTCAAAAAATTCAATTAAATTAATCAGATGATGGCATTCTCTTAAGAAGTACATGCTAACTTTAATCTATTCCTTCCTAAAAATTTGGGTTCAAATTCCACTACAGCAGCTGGTGGAATTTGAACTCAATAAAAAGAAGTCTGAATTAATAGTCTAATGACGACCATGAATCCATCATTGAATGACAGAAAAACCCATCTGCTTTATTAATGCCCTGTAGTGAAGGGAACTGCCATCCTTACAATGGTCTGGCCTACATGTGACTCCAGACCCACAGCAATGTGGCTGACTCTGAACTGCCCTCTGGGCAATTAGGGATGGGCAATGAATGCTGCTTGGCCAGCGACGCTCTCACCCCATGATTGAATATAAAAAAAATTCAACCAGACTTGGTGGCTATCTAAGTTTAAAGATGTTAAACCTTCTTCACTATGTTTATTCCATCTAATATTTCATGTTTCTTCTGCTTAACAATGTCTGCCTGTCCCTCTCTTTTGTGAAAGAGACCTGAAATATTCAGCAAGATCTTTCTCCTTCATACCCAGGTTAGCCTTTTGGTCTCTAAAAGGCCCTATTCTTCCCATTGTTACTTTTATTGCTCCAGACATACTGATAAAACATCTTCAGATTTTTCTCAGTTTTACCCATCAGTATTCTCGAGATGCAGTGTTTTCCTAATTTCCTTTTTAACTTCAACCCTATAACTTAAGGATTTGAATTTAGAAGAAGGTGTAAACTGATTAAAATTTTGTAAACAGTATCAAATTAAAACAAGTGTTCGAACCGAAGGAGACAATAATTAAATGAGTAGGAAACTACATTTAAAAGTACTGCTGAAGAGACATGCCTTGCCCTGCGGTCAAGTGGGCAAACGTAGGGATACAAAATTTAAGCATATCATAATGATTTATAGCACACAATAAGAAGAGGAGATGATTAGCTGGCAAGTCGACTCTAATTAACTGAGGGTATTGCTGGAGAAAATAAAAAGCAATTACTTTTCGAATGTACTTCTGGATAATTCAAAAATGGCCCATCCCTTGCCAACAGGAGTCTGTGTCGTTACCTCTTCCTGTCCTCTGCTCCCTTTACCTTCTTTCATAGCAAATTTGCGCATTTTGGTTGCTATATCCGAGTAAGTAATTTTATATCTTGTCCCAATTATTCTAACCATAGTCAGATCACAAAGCGTACCTTTCAACCAACAACATTGCCTTTTCATGACAGAATTTGCATGTACTCATGGAGCAATTAAAAAAAAAGGTACAAAAGCATTCATCATGTTGCACAGAACCATTGAATGGGTTTCTAGGAACCATAAATAAGCTTATGGTATAAATTACTGTGATTGTTTGAAAACTGCCATCTGTCTAATAAATGCAGAATGAAAGCCTGGGAAAGAGGTTTCTTTTCAGTGATATTCAAATTCAACCATGTGCCTGTAAATATACAAGTAACATAATGCATTGAGTCATACTGGACAATGTGTTAACTCTGTTTTTCTCTCTCCACAGATGCTGTCAGGCTGCTGAGTTTCTCCAGCACACTCTGTGTTTGCATCAGATTTGCAGCATCTGCAATATTTCACTTTTATTATTGCACATTAAGTAGGGAAAGGGAAAACTGATTCTAAATGAGTGAAAAGTAAATTTAGGACCGAGAAAATGATCTGTCACAAAAGGTGATTATGATATGGAATGGACTTCTAGACGGAATCATTTATAGACAATTGGATTAATAGGGAGAGCTAAAGGACATTTCTCAGTGAATGAATCAAGATCAATTGAAAGGCATCCGTCACCTGTAGATTCTCCAAACCTATTCACTCAGTGCTCATTGTGTTTCTCCCCCTGCCCCCCATCACTTAATGCATAATATTTGAAATGTTCTCCTTCAAAACTACACCAAGGAAGTGCATACTGCCAGGAAATTTCCACTTACACACAACATTTTATGTTTGTTCAAATACAAACAAGAGTCAACCAATATCACAGACTGATATGGCACACTGTTGTTCAAAAGTTAATTCCTGGCTGCGAGCCAAAATTGCTTCCACAGAGGATTCATTTAACATGCACAGTGCCTACAGAAAAATCATTTGTAATCCTTTCTGGTTTGCAGCAACACCTCCCAAACAGAGAAAGGGTGACAATCGCCACTTAATCTGCAGGTACGTTTCAAATAGCAGAAATGAAAGAAGTATTCTACTCACTTTCAAAATACAGGTTGAAAAATAAGATGATATTGTCCAGTGTGTAAAACATACAAAAGAGAACGTATCATTTTAAATACATTAGCTGCATAAAGAAACTGAAGGTACTGGTGCTAAGTTTGGAGATGACACAAAGGCAGGTGAAGGGGCAGGTGGTGTTGTAGTAGTTCAGAGGCTGCAGAAGGACTTTCATAGGCTAGGAAAGTGGGCAATGAAGTGGCAGATGGAATACAAACGTGGATAAGTGTGAGGTTAGATACTCTGTTAAGAATAGAGACGCAGACTATTTTCTCAATCTGGAAAGGCTTCTGACATCTGCAGCACAAAAGGGACTTAGAAGTCCTGCTTCAGGATTATCTTAAGGATAACATGCAGGTTCGGTTGGCAGTTAGGAAGGCGAATACAATGTTAGCATTCATTTCAAAGGAACTAGAACACAAAAGCAGTAATGTACTACTGAGGCTGCTTAAGGCAGTAGTCAGACCAATGTGCTGGCCTTGGAGGGTATCTGGAGGAGGTTCACAAGATTGATCGCAGGAATGAAAGACTCACCATATGATGAGCAGTTGAAGCCTCTGGGTCTGTATTCAAGGGCATTTAAAAGAATGGGAGGGAGTGTTTCCATTAGTTGGAGACTAAGGGCCGAGGCACATCTCAGAGTGAAAGGACAACACTTTAGAACGAGATGAGGAGAAATTTCTTCACCCAGAGGGTGGCGAAACTGTAGAACCCATTGCCACAAAAGTCTGTGAAGGTCGAGTCATTGAATGTCTTTAAGGCAGAGATAGATAAATCCTCTTGTTAATCAAGGACCTAAGAGGTTGAAAAACATATCAGCCATGATCGAATGTTGGAGCTAAGTCAATAGATCAAAACTCTCGTAAATCTTATGATTTTATCTCATCTTTTACATCGCTAGTCAACTACAATCTGTAGGTGCACAAGAACACCAAATATCTGTATACCAGGTTGAGGAGGAGGCAGGATATTTTCTTTATTGGTGGTGGTAGAGGTCTGCAACACTACAAACATGTAACAGAAAATGGAGTCAAGTAACTGTTTGTTTGTGAACCCTGATGTCTCCTCTGAAATTGTACCATTTTGTTTACACTGCCTCTCCACATTACACATCACACTTGCCTGCTTTAATTGGCATCTGCCTGTTTCATAAGTCAATGTCCTCCAGACGTCTGACAGCTTTGTGTCATCTACAAACTTTAAAACTACTTATACCCAGATCCAAGTTATTTACACAAAGGAAAAACAATTCTCCTACATCACATTTGGACAATCAACTAAATACTTCAAAAACTGTCAATTCGCCATGGCCTCTGGCTCCTTTCCCTTGTTACATATACACATTCTCAGCAGCCCCTCAAAATCATGCATTTCTATTTTCCAAGTAAGTCCACTTTGTGGTATTGTAGCAAATGCCTTTTGGAAGACCACACTGTTTATCCTACCTGGGTGGGAATGGGCAATAAATGTTGGCCCTGCCAGCAAAGCTTATTAACGGTTTTGATTTTGAATCCTGCTACTTCAGACAAAAATTAGAAGAACATACAGGTAATAGAACAGACCTACTCAGAGGAAAAGAAAAACTAAATACAATACCTTGAAGCTTACACCTGCAAAATCATGTAAGAAGAGTGGAAGATCAGCAAAATAATTTTTAAAAAGACAAACAAGCAAGCAGAAAGATCAGAGAGAAAACAAAATCAATAATATGCTGAA
Organism: Stegostoma tigrinum; assembly: GCF_030684315.1. Taxonomy (NCBI): domain Eukaryota; kingdom Metazoa; phylum Chordata; class Chondrichthyes; order Orectolobiformes; family Stegostomatidae; genus Stegostoma; species Stegostoma tigrinum. The sequence goes on from NC_081363.1 coordinate 31,663,982, forward strand.
GAACAGTTCAAGCCACAAAACAGTTATGAATAGTAGGATGTACAAACATAAGAAATAGGGGCAGAGGATTGATTTGGCCTGTCACATCTACCCTGCCATTCAATAAGATCATGGCTGATATTTTTGTGGATTCAATTCCACGTAGCTGCTTCCTCACATAACACTGAGGTAGTAGGAACTGCAGATGCTGGAGAATCTGAGATAACAAGATGCAGAGCTGGATGATCACAGCAGGCCAAACAGCATCTGAGATAACAAGGTGTACAACTGGATGCTTGTTTGGCCTGCTGCTGAAGTTTTATTTAATGATTGGGAGAGATAGTAGGAACTGCAGATGCTGGAGAATCTGAGATAACAAGATGTAGAGCTGGATGATCACAGCAGGTCAAACAGCATCTGAGATAACAAGGTGTACAACTGGATGCTTGTTTGGCCTGCTGTGATCATCCAGCTCTACATCTTGTTATCTCAGATTCTCCAGCATCTGCAGTTCCTACTATCTCTCCCAATCATTAAATAAAACTTCTTCCCCTTCTCATAGCCTTAGACAATTCCCCAACCATTCACTGTTCACTACAAAACTCATCTATTCCTGTTACTTCTGAATTTGAATATGCCAATGGATCTCATATTCTACGCGCTTCATTCACCTAAACCTTTGACGAATGCTCAATTTACGAAAGTCCCAATCAACTATCACTCTGATGCTTATGGGCTTACATCTCCCAAGTTAAGAACTATATTTTAAAATTCTTATGCACATTTTGAAATTCTACCAAGACCTCACCCTTCTTGATCTGCGACTCTATTCATCCCTTTGAGATTTCTGCACTCTCTTTCCGATTACTTAGGCATTCCGAATTTTTACAACTTGCACTTTTTACCCCCACATGTTCAGAAGTGCGCTTAAAAATTAAACATTTTTAATCCTGCCACTGCCAAATCAGATTTTTTTTAAAAAAACGATTAACTACCACCACGTAGCCAATTACAAATTTACATGCAAAGCCCATTACAGGCAACTGATTTGCATTTATGTCTACCTTTGATGATTACTGAACAGCCCATAGCACTTGACAGCCAATTAGGCACTTCGGAAATGCATTCAAGTGTTATCACATTGAAAATGGAATATCCATTTTACACATAACATGTTCTTATAAACGGCAACGAGAAAGCAACCAAATTATTTTTTGAGAGATAACTGAGGATCAAAAGGGCCAGGACAGCAAGGATAGCACCCCTACTCCTCTTTGAAATAATGTCAAGGGATCCTATATGACTACGCAGATGGTATTGTATTGATATCCTTAAAAAGTTTTCACACTCAACCTAGCTTAGTTTGAAGTGCAAGACCAATTTACTTGAAAATCCCCAACAGGTTTACTTAGAAGACAATCTGATGTCCTCATGATTGCTGATCATGTGGCTGACCCTTGGCTTGTTAGCACTGTCAACTCAGAAGACAGTAACATAACATCTCCTCACCTGCCACTGCGGTGAGCTTCTACAAGATCTAGACTTCATACTTGGTTGTTCTCAACTTGTTATATGAGCGCAGTTTTGTGCATGCTCTGTACACACTTGCAGTACCGTACAGTTCCCAGAGTTGGTTACCATTTCTCCTCAAATGCTGGTCCATTGTAACTTTGAATGATCTAGGTTCACTGCAAACTTTGAATATCTCAATAGGTAACCAGATTCCTTGGGTAGGATGTATGATGTATGACTCTGACTTACATGTAGATTAGGTAGTACCATACTTGCTTGTTGGTCAAGTACTATCTTCATTCTCTTCTATTTTTCCAACTTGAACTTCTGATAGCTTCACTTTGGCCTAACTTGTTTTCGAAACATGATCTCTGCTAGCAATTGCAAGCCCATACATTATTGTTTAGCACAGAAACAAGGCGATCCGGCTTTATCACTGGTGACTCCAGTATACCTCACAAATCCTTACTAGCTTCTGGACGTCACTGTATGTGCCAGTGATCAATGCAGTATCCCATGCTAGGCCTTTTTTTGTGCTCTATGCCCATTTTTCCCATGGTAACTGTGGTAGTATTTTGGGCACAAACACTTATTTCCCGTTTAATAAAATTACACCCCTTGAGATATTGAATTCACCTCAAAATGACTAAAAGCATGAGCATATCCAGTACATAAGTTATCATGTCAGGCCATCCCTCTATGGCAACTTGCCCTTGTGTCTTCAATCATGGATCATTTGCTGTTCCTTCTTGAAGTTGGTTGCATTTGTACTGACCAAATGCAAAAACTGACCTCAAGCACATCTTCCAATTTGTGGACTATAATGTCTATTTGCGAATCTAGTGGAGTTTCTGCATTCTTATTCGGTTTGGTAATTTGCTTAGTATACCCGAGGTAGCCATTTTGCTATGAGATTTGTAGCAGACTTCAAAATCTGCATTACTTGGAGTAGATGTAGTATAACTGGTTCACTCTGCTTTTCCCTAAATGCTTTTCAATGGTTCATGATCTGTTTTTAGTGACTTTCTTATGGATCAGAAATGTACAGCATCTTGGGATATGTAACAATAAAGCATGTGTTCCATGCTGTCTATTGGAACAATTTAAATGCTCTTGACATGACTGGTTTGCAATCTGGCATTTTGCATGCTCCTGCCGAGATATACGACTTTCCAGTTGTGCCTTCTTCCTTTCGTCATGGTTTGTAGGACACAAGTGTCCACTGACAATACTATAAGACTTCTATCCTTAACAGCTCTCTTTTTGACAACATTTTAATTAGAAAGAGTTTGTAAGTATGGCGCTATGAAGTTAAAGTATATCAGGGACATCTCTGCAGGTCTTGTCTTGGAATGTAGTAAGCATGTGTATAAGTGACTCAGGCCTGTCATTACACACTAACTGTCATTAGCCATTAACAACTATTTACCCTCCCAGCCTGATCGTTATCAGCTTTGTCTATCCAACTGCTCTTCTCTCTCTTTAGGCTCTATCCTATTGTTTACTCCCTACCCTGGCCCCCTCCCCGTTTTTCTGCATGTAAACTGACACTTACCCAGCCACCGTCAGTTCTGAGGAAGGGTCACCGGACCTGAAACATTAACTGTTTTATTCCTTCACAGCTGCTGTCAGGCCCCGCTCAGCTTTTCCAGCAACTTTGTCTTCGTTCCTGATTTACAGCATCTGCAGTTCTTTTGGTTTTTATTATGTGTCTAAGTGATCTGATCGACATTCACTTCTTGCTGTTGAAGACAAATGCTTCATGACATACTAGTAACAGCGAATGCAGTGTTGTGTTCCTCCCTGACAGTGATGGCAAAACCATCAGCAATTCATATTCATCCACAAATTCCATATGCTGTTGGAATAGTTCCTGCCTGACAGATTGTAAAATAGTCTCTAGAAGCAATATATTTCAAATAGTGTTCTGGAAGTACTGAGTTGTTGAGCTTCCTTTGCCAAGTGAACCAACCAACACACATTCTTAGCGTCCAGACATGTAAAGAATTTAGGTCCTATGAATTTGTCACTCAATTTCTAATGTTGAAAATTTGTGTGAGCATATATTCAAAGAAAGATTTAGAGCTCTCAGATCCAAACATACACTGTTGCCATCTTTCTTTGAAAGCACAACATAGAACCATGCCTATGTGCTGGACTGCATTATGGATGATACAGATATACTCCATTTGGTGCAGCTTCCTCTTAAGCTTCTCTGTTGCATGTGGTGGGGGAGGATGAATGACTTCCAGGCTGACAGAACTTGTGGAGAAATAACACATGATCTTTGAAGTTTCCTCCAGCATTGAATCCATCTGAGTGTGACTGTTGCAAGTACTGAATCAATTCAACATGAGCACTCCTTCCATCTTTTGCTAAGATTGGTAATTTTATGGAAGGTTATAAAATTGAGACCCAGACAGGCTGGCAGTCTTATCATCGGTCCTTTCATGTCCACCAGGTAAAGGACTGCGTTTTCCATAGAGAATTGCTACAGCTGCATTACATGGTGAATACTCCAACACAAAGGATATGCAACTCATCAAGATAACAAAGTGTGAAGGTGGATGAACACAGCAGGCCAAGCAGCATCTCAGGAGCACAAAAGCTGACGTTTCGGACCTAGACCCTTCATCAGAGAGGGGTCTAGGCCCGAAACGTCAGCTTTTGTGCTCCTGAGATGCTGCTTGGCCTGCTGTGTTCATCCAGCTTTGCACTTTGTTATCTTGGATTCTCCAGCATCTGCATTTCCCATCATCTCTGCAACTCATCAAGAGGTCTTTCCAAAAAGATTTGAAAGCTATTTGGGATCAGAAACAATTATATCGCACTGTAGTTATACAGGGCCTTGGGGAGACCATACCTGGAGTAATTCAAGGAGTTCTGGTCTCCCTACCTAAGTGAAACAATTGCCAGAGAGGAAATGCAGCCAAGGTTCACAAGACTGATACTAGGGATGGTGTGGGACTGCACTGAGGAGAGATTGTTTCAACTAGCTTGTATTCACTGGACAGTTTTGCAAGATAAGTGGGCACCTGACTGAAACATACAGAATTCTAACAGGGTTGGATAGGCTAGATGCAGGGAGGATCTTGTCCTTAAGAGGGAACCAGGGGACGCAGTCTCGGGGTACAGGATGGGCCATTTAGTATGGAGGTGAGGAAACATTTCTGCACTGAAGCACTAGCATACCTGAGAAATTCTCTGCCCATGAAGGTTGTGAAGGCCAAGTCACTGAATATATTCAAGAGATAAGCAGATGAACGTTTAGATTTTAAACGTTATCAAAAGGTATGGGGAGGAAGTGGAAATATGGTACTGGGATAGGAGATCAATCACAAAAATATTGATGGCACAGACTCCAGCTCTTGGTTTCTATTCAAAGTTTCTCTAAGCAGCTCTATTATCTACTTATACAGCTCAGCCTCTAAACAAATTACTATCCTTGCACTTGTCACCATATCTGCTGACACGCCATTCAATTGATTCCTGTGGCATTGCCTCCAAAACATTAGCCATAATTGATAAATTCTGAAATTCACATTTACACAATGATCTTCCATCACTTCCCAATGCTTAACAGTGTCTCACTGATCCTCGTTGTATTAGCCCACGCAGCTCCTGGTTTTGAATGGCTCTTGTTTTCACCACTTGCCTATTTTGATTTTCTAAAAAGCACTGTTCCATTACTTGTTTATAAAACTCACACATATTCAATTTCTGTGGCTTGTCAATTCATGCTGGGAAATTTATTAGTCAGCTTCCTGATATTCCCTGCATTTAACAAAGGTTATCAATGTGTAGGGGATTTATAGTAAATGACCCTGGTAAATGTCCAAAGATTCAGCAATGCACCTGCTGTATTTTTATTTTCTTAATTCATCCCTGCACTATTTTGGTCTTCAGCTCAAACCTTACTTTGTGTGTTTTATCTTTTTGGGTGGGAATCGCACCGAAGGTTGTCTCAGCAACCCTGGAACTTGTACAACTCTGTTTGGAAACAACTTGGGTTCGCAGATACCACGGATTTGAGCAGCTCACAAATCATGTATTTATTGTTTAGCCAGTACCATTGGTATTCTAATTTATTATTCTGTGGTAAACAAAACTTCTGCACTGCTTCAAACCTCTATTTGTGGGCATCGCTGTCCTTTTGTTAGTATAAGAATCAATGCTGATCATGTCATATTTTTGAGTTGTGTTCCTTTACAAAGAATTACTGCTCATACTGGGCTGGTGAGTAGTGTAGGTTCAAACCTCAAACCATATTTGTCAGATAAACTGAGAACCCACGGTAACAGAACAACTTATACATCCTTGGCCTTGCATCCTGCTGCTTGGAATCTTCATGACTGATTATGTGGTATCATCCTGGCCTTGGACTCATTACCATGTGTAGCTCATAATGCAGTAACATAACAAATAGGACCAAATTTAGCATCTGACCTGACAGATGGCATCACCAATGTTGTTCTTCCTCAGTACAGCACTGCAACATCTAGATTTTTGTGATTAAGTCTTTGAATAGAACTTGAGCATACAATATTCAGGCTACAAGGCTGGCTCTGTTGCAAACTCTGAAACACTGGAATATTTTACATTAAGCCACAACATATATGCAAGTTGCGGAACTGTCATGTTTTGAACTCACTAAGAAAATATTAATGTGATAATTAGTAGCTACCATTAAAATTTCTGCATTCAAATCAGAAATCTAGCTTAGCTCAGAAATAAATATTACAATAATCAGTACAGTACTAGAGGAGTAATTGTTCAAGCATCCTGTCTGAACAATTGAGATAAATGAACTCAAATCTCTTGGCAACCATGTAATCTGAATTGAGTGAAGAAAAATAGTTTGGAGCACAATTCAAGAAGAATAAACTATAGTGACTAAGCGCCTACCAGATTGTCACAAGAACAAATGTGGTTCAAATGCCCATTGGGGAAGGAATGTCATCCTTACCTGGTCTGGACTATATAGCTAACATAGCAATGAGATTGATTCTTAACTGCTTTTTGAAATGATGTAACAAACCACTAAGTTGTTAAGGCTTCATTCAGTGCAACACCACCTAGCAAAAAGCAATTTATAATTTCAGGGCCTCGCCAACGCTGCCCCTACTCCATGCATAAAACACTGGTACAATTTTAACCTCACTGCGAAGCCTCTTCCAGGGATGCCTAACCTGAAGAAGTTACCCTCCTCCCTCCGAACCAACCTCAGGGAATCTATCTCCCACTGCAGAGATAATGGGAACTGCAGATGCTGGAGATTCCAAGATAATAAAATGTGAGGCTGGATGAACACAGCAGGCCAAGCAGCATCTCAGGAGCACAAAAGCTGACGTTTCGGGCCTAGACCCTTCATCAGAGAGGGGGATGGGGGGAGGGAACTGGAATAAATAGGGAGAGAGGGGGAGGCGGACCGATGGATGCTCTCCATCTTCGGTCCGCCTCCCCCTCTCTCCCTATTTATTCCAGTTCCCTCCCCCCATCCTCCTATCTCCCACTGCAACTCTCTTGTAATCTCTCCATCTTCGGTCCGCCTCCCCCTCTCTCCCTATTTAGTCCAGAACCCTCTCCCCATCCCCCTCTCTGATGAAGGGTCTGGGCCCGAAACGTCAGCTTTTGTGCTCCTGAGATGCTGCTTGGCCTGCTGCTGTGTTCATCCAGTTCCACACTTTGTTATCTTGGATTCTCCAGCATCTGCAGTTGCCATTATCACTGACACAATAAAAAACTTAAGTTGTTCTCTTTGGAGAAAACACCCCGCGACCTTTGCTGACAGTAGACACGAGGCTAAAAAGAAAACTTTTATTTGTACCGCAGCCACTCGCACACCAAATTCCTGGGCCAAAGATGCAAACTCTGACAAGACACATACCTCTTGCTGGCGGTATGTATCAGAGAACACGAGAAAGCGACAGGTTTCAAGATTTCAAAATGAAAACCGGAAACAACGGGGGAAAAAAGCAAAATACAGAGTTTCAAGCTCCTGAACCGACTGCCTGGCTATCAACTGTACTCCTTTTGTTTGGCACATAGCCACCAAACAAAACTATCGTGAAACATGAACACTCGGGGCTGCCTCCTGCAAACCTCTTGTTTTCCTCCGAGCAATGACTGGTTGAGGCCGCTCCGCCGGTTTCGTCGCCTGAAAACGGTAAACCAAGACAGAAAAAAAATGAGAGTTTCTCCCCTCCGACCCACCCAACAAGCGGCAGGCCGGTCGCCACTTCCCGCAGGCCGGACGACAGCCCCCGGGCTCAATGTGGAGGCCTCGGCCTCCGCTTCACCATTTGGGGGAAATGGAGGGCAGGGGAGTCTGGGCTTGGGTCAACACTCACTCTGATCTTGC